>NC_041397.2:177655279-177812779 GCF_900747795.2 Erpetoichthys calabaricus
TGTAATACCTGGCCTTTGTTAGTGCAAACTGTCTGATCCTCCATGTTACCATCTGTAACATGGGTAACACTAAGACTTCTCTTAAATGTACAACTTTGGCAGATATTATCGAGTGCAATAGAGGGGAGAGGTGTTAAGCACATCAGGTAAGCACGTGGGTGCGCTGAAGATTGGTGTAGGGTGTTTTCTTCTTCTCCTTTTACACTTACTCCTAGGTTTCTATTATCTATTATCCAATCTTATAAATTCTCATATCACTACTATGCTGATAATACTCAGTTGTATCTGTGGTTCCCTCCTCAGGACAGCATGACCTTAGGCAGAGTTTCAACATGTCTTAGTGACATCTCAGCCTGGAGGTAGGAATTTTATTTCCAACACAACCTGTCAAAGACTGAGCATCTAATTGTCCTAGCCACTCTATTGATTCATCATTACATCTCTGTAAAGCTTGCTTCATTATCATTTGAACATACCAGGTCAGCACGTTACATTGAGGTGATGACTGATGACCAGCTAACTTTCACCGATCACACTGTGGCAGTCTCACGTTCATTCAGACTCACTCTGCACATCATACGCAGGTTCAGACTGCAATTGGTGGATTATACTGCTCAATTTCTTGTCCAGGCATTGGTCTAGTTATGCCTTGACTACTGCAGCTCCTGACTGACAGGGGTGCCTGCATAAACTGTCAAGTTATACAGATGCTCAAAATGCCGGGAAATGTCTTGTTTTCAGCTAGCCGAGATGGGAGCCTGTCATTTTCCTTCTCAGGTCATTACACTGGCTCCTGGTTGCAGAACACATTAAGTTCAAGTCATTGATACCTTGCAGCAGGGAAGTCAGTGGCTCAACACATACAGTATTTATTTGGAGATTCTTAGTAAGAACTATGCTCTATCTGGCATACTCAAATCAGCCAACGAATGGCATCTAGTGTTACAACTTCCACATGACATCAGTATTCTATCTATCTATCTATCTATCTATCTATCTATCTATCTATCTATCTATCTATCTATCTATCTATCTATCTATCTATCTATCTATCTATCTATCTATCTATCTATCTATCTATCTATCTATCTATCTATCTATCTATCTATCTATCTATCTATTCAATACAGACGCTTTTCATGTATAGTCCCTTGAAGGTGGGTTATGCTGGCCACATTCATCCAAACAACTGACTTACTCAGTGTATTTGAAAGACTATTCTGTTTTTTTAGATTCAATTCCAATTGCAAATGGTTCTGTTGCTAGATTCTTCTTTTAGTTAAGGTAAGGTTTACTACTCTAGAACTTTCATTTATTTAACGATTGCTTACTTATAAGGCCATTTTAATGTTACTTTGGTCAATTTTTGTATTTTAGTCTTGTACCAATTGTTTCAGAACAGACCCGTAATGTTGACTCGATTATGTTTAACTCATTTGTAAGTCACTTTGGATAAAAGCATCTTCTACATTAATAAATAAAGGTAAAATATAATAAATGAATTAATATTCTAACATCAGCTCTAAACTTAACTGTAGGCTAATGACATGATTTATGTCCTAGTAGTATGTAGTTGTACTTCTTGTTTCTAGTTCTGAACTTAGTTCTAGTCAAGATCCAGGTTGTTCACTTTTAATTAACTGTATATTGGTAGCCAAATGATTTGAACAGGCTGAAAATAAATAATGACAGAAAAATTAGCTTTACGTGAAACAAATGGATGAACCAGATTTTTAAAAACCAGTTATGAAACAACCTATACTTTCCACTACTTCTAAGATTGAGAAACCAGGTGTTAGGAAGTGTGGAAATGTAATGAGTAAAAGATGAATCTGTCCCAAGGAGGCACCAAAACTTCAGCTTAATTCAGCAAAACAAAATTCAGACCTGTGTATTTAAGAGGTGTTAGTATTGCCTTACTATTTGCAGAATTACCATCCAATAAAAGAACCTTTTTTATTTTTCTAAATTTAAAGACATATGGTTTTCACTCTTTTTTTCTGACTTATGGAAGCAGGTACTTAATGAAGAAGTGTTATTTGATTTAACTGATAAATAAAACTAAGTTACATCAGGATATAAATGACTGTTCATATTTTTCTTTCAAAACAAATCTCTTAATGACAAAATACGTATATAGAGAAAAGGGAATTAGTCTCAGCACTAGCACAATGAGGGTTGTCATGTCTAAGTGAAAACAGGAACAAGAATGAACTGTTATCAGACTTACTTATGAACTCAAACATATTTAAAAAAAATATAAGGTAAACCAACCAAGAACAGAGGCTGTCAGTCTGACTAAATTCTCAAGCTTTTGTGGTATAAAGCATCCAAACTGGGCTTAAATCTAAAAGAATAATGATGGTGGCACTTTCTGCAATGAATAAAATAATTTACAACACAATGTAAGGTTGTTTCCATGTTGTGACTGGAACCTAAAATTTTCAACAAATTGTTTAGATTTGTGCCTAAAGATTGGCAAAACTTTTTATTTTAGGAATCACTAGGGGGCTTTGCCCCCTGCTTGCTTTGCTCACACACCCCCCTTTCCTCCAAGCAAGGTTATTATAGTTTTGCCTTTTTATATTAGTTTTTATTTCTATATTTTTTCTGACCTTACTTGGAAATTCAGTTTAGTTTTAGTTTTCCTTCATCGTGTATTTTTAGTTTTAGTTTAGTTTTTATTTCACAAAGACATTTCTAATTTATTTTTATATATATTAGTTTCAGTTTTAGTTTTAGTAATTATGACATGGAGCGCCTACAGAGTTAGTTTTGTGTCACAATCAGACAGAACTGTAAACTTAACAGATTTGGATATGAGTTTAATGTTAGTGGAAGCTTACTACACCACATAGTTTATTATCTGGTCTTGCTTTTGTCTGATAAAAACAAGCATAATCAAAACTAGACACTGAATATGAACAATTTTACACAATTTTATACTTTTTAAAATATTTTCTCATGAAAATCACAGGGGCTTAGGAAGAACAGGGCTCTTAGACGTGAATGAGTGTGCTTGCCCCACCTAGCTGTATTGAGGGAAACAAAGAACAACAAGCATATAGTGTGAAGGTTAAGGGCAGTGAGTCTTGAATAGACCACCATAAAGGACAGTAAACCCATAATGAGCAGAGCAAGAGCAGGTAATAGGAGTACGGATAGGCATAAAACAACAGAGACAGCGTCTGAGATTAAGAACAACATATACATTATCTAAACCTGTTTATCCAGAGCAGGATCACAGGAAACCTGGAGTCTACCACAGCAGGTTTGGATGCAAGGCAGGAAAAATCCCTGGTATGCAATATGTATGATAAGGCTGATGTTAAGAACAAAAAGAATATGATGATTTCAACTATCTATTTTGAGAGAGGGAGAGAAAAACATTGAAAAAAGGGAGACAAATATTTTAAAATATAATTCTGCTAATGGATTACTTTCACAATATCAGGTATTGTGAGTTGTGAATATGAACTAAAAAAGATAAATTAATAAATATGGAATAAATACAAAAACCCATTAGTATGTTTAGTTTTTCATCACTTGTCAGACTCTCTACCTTTGTTTGTATCGCTTTGTTGTTAAATGATGTTTTTAAAGCAAAAGTGATTGATCAGCAACAATATGCTGATCTTGTATGATGACCTAGTCAGTCTCGATCAGTGCCGTTTTATTTTCAACAACCGGGAGTGGTCTCCTCGAGACTTTCTTGTATACTCAGATATGGGGATGGATATTTGTGGAGTAAACCGCAAGACAATGATTATATTTTTATATTATGTACATTAAGGAACCATCAACAACAAATCAAATTAATAATATATTGAACAATTATTATAAAAGTAAAATTGAATAAATCGGACTCTGCAGCTGTATTTAAAAAAAAAATTGAGTATGTGTTCAGGTAAAGTACCACTTCCGGGTGATGGATTTGGCCCAAAAGTTAATACAGATCTATGGTGTAACAACCACATGCCGAATTTCATCCATCTATCTAGTTGCATTTTTGAGTTATCGTGTTTACACACACACAGACACACACACAAACACACACATGCACGTGCGTACACACACAATTCCAAAAAATAGTATTGTTGGACACTGGTTAGTCTATAACGTCAAGATTCATCAAAATATCGAGGTTGAATTTTTTCATGATTACTATACTTTCTCTATACTTCATATATGAGAAAGTAAAAACGATTTCTCCTTTGCGAAGAGGCAGGTGAATCGCTGTCAACAAAAAGCATACACCTGAGAAATAAACTGAAATGTTACTCACTCGTGATTTTTCTGTCCATATAGTAAACATTTTGTTGACCAGTACATTCTGATTTCAGCCGTTTGAATTACATCTTGATATACAACAAGCACAAAGAAAGGCGGCACGCATATCGCTTTCTATTTCACACGCTTTATGCACCCGCACTCAGCTTGCTCTGTCACCGCAAATGCTGTGTGAACAGCTGCCCTCCGTCACCAGCCACCGTTCACTGGATGAATATGTGCGGGCGGTTCGTGGTGGATGACTTTCTGTTTTAGAGTTAAAACTTACAAGGGTTAAAGACTAACGGCAAGAATATTCATTCAAAAACGAAAACTAAAAATATTTTAGTAAATTATTATTTTATTTCAGTTAGTCTTTCCAGCTACTTTAATAGTTTCGTTTAGTTTTAGTTTTTCATTTCGGTTTTGTTAATTATTTTATTTCAGTTTACGAAAATGTTTTTTTAATAATAGTTTCAGTTTTGATTTTAGTTTTAGTTAACTATAATAACCTTGCCTCCAAGGGGAGTGTTACGCGCCAGCCACTTCGTGTCTCTGCCTCTCGTGTTGTGAAGAGGGGGGCTGAATGCACACTAAGGAGATGTGGTCGTTCCTCCGAAACCCCCTCTTAAATGGTGATACAATGGGAAACAAATACATTTCTTTTTACCTCCTTTATGCTCAATTAGCTGGCTTGCTGCTGCTGCTGCTGCTGCTTGAGCTGTGCTGCGTGATCTGCATGTCGCACAATGCTTCAAACATTAAAAAGTCTGTACAGCAGCTTTCCTCCTTGTCTCATGGGACATTAAAGTGTCTCCAAGAAAATCACGTCTTGACCCAAGATTTTTTTATATAATAGAGAGACATGTAAAATTAACTACATTAAAAATCTACTTAGGCAGTAACTGGAAACAGTAACTATAAGGGCCGGTTTATACTTCACGCTCAGAACGTGCACGTACACGCACACACATCATGGCTGCCACGCGTTTGCAGCATTCATTTGACACGTCCTCTGAGCAGATCCTCAGAAATTAAAGTGACGCTTGCACGAGTTGCAGTACCAGAAAAAAGTCGGAGGGTGCAGTGTGATCAAGTTGGAACGTGACGTCAGAGTCTCTATTTACTATCTACATGTGACAGAAAGCCACTTTGTAGATCGTACAGGATCGATGTGCCCACTTCGATGTTTGATGAATGGTTCGATGTGGTGAAACAAAATGCTGACATACAAATGCATTTGTGGTGCTTTTATATTCAAGCGTCACATATTCCTCAACGTAATAACCTGATACATTTTAAAAGTCTCACATACCATCTTCTGTGCCATCTTTTTTTTTTTGCACCTTCACAACAGCATCAGAATGTACGGCAGCGTATTTGAGCCACAGAGAAAAAAATTAAGGACACAGTGAAAAGCTCTATTTTGTGATTAAAGTGGAAATTTCGTCTTTAATTATGAAATGTCCACTTTAATCCTGTAGATTATTTTATCATTAAAGTAGACTATCGTAAACATCATCTTAAAACCGACCCAGTTGTTAATCGCTACATGCTTCTGGGGCTTCCTTCTGAACTGACAGCAGCAGAACACTGATATTCTAGCACTCTGCACATTTAGAATCCTTTGATTTATATTTGATATCACTTTCATGATGGAATGCATTACAGTATGTATGTTATATTATATAGATAAGTCGTTAACTTCATCTAAATAATGAATACTGTTAATAATTACACATGTGGGGGCAGCACATAGCGGAGCGGTAGCGCTGCTGTCTCACAGGGAGTCACGTCGCTGGTGTTCCCTGCCTGGAGTTTGCACATTTTCCTGGTGGGTTTTCATGGTGTGTTGTGGCTTCCTTCCAATGACATGAAGGTTTGGGAATTTGGTGACGCTAAAATTACACTAGTGTATGTGTGGGCTTGTATTCACCTTGCGATGAGATAATGCCCCGTCCAGGGATTGTTTCTGTCTCACGCCTGATGCTTGCTGGAATGGGCGCATCCCTGTATTGATGGATGTAATCATTAAACATTCTTTTCAGAGATATTGTGGCAAGGAGTCCTCAGAATTTAATGGATGTTTCAGACAATTCATAACACATCGAAGCCGAACGTTTTCTCACTATGATGATATCTCGTACTGCCACGTGGTGGAATCTTCCAGATTTATGTAAAGTACGTGCACAAGTATAAACAGTACAACGCTTGTGTAGCAGCAGCATCCGCTGGATCATGTGTCGTGTCACGTGAAGTATAAACCTGGCCTTATGATACCATGCCACTAGATCTAGAATATGACCGTATATTAAGTATTAAGTATATTAAGGAGGGCATAAGCACTCTCCAAGCTGACATTAAAATCCGTCTGGCATCCCTCCGTAGAGCAGAGAATCTACGGAAACGAAGAAGGAAGAAAGAACAAACAAGAAGTCAGTTCTACAAAGATCCCTTCAAATTCCTAAAGACTCTCTTCACCAAGGAAAAAAGTGGAGTTCTAAAAACAACAAAGAACAACCTGGAGGAGCACTTGAGAACAACACACTCTGATCCATGGCGCTATGAACACCTGGCCATCCCCTCAGACATTCCACCAATCGACCCCCCAGTACATCAATTTGAGATTGGCCCTCCAACATGGAAAGAGGTGCAGAAGACAGTCCATCGGGCGAGAACAGCATCAGCTCCTGGGCCAAATGGAGTCCCATACAAAGTGTACAAGAATGCACCAGATGTTTGTAGGTTTCTTTGGAGGCTCATGAGAACAGTATGGCAGGAGGACCATTCCCAAAGTGTGGCGTAGGGCAGGTGGAGTCTTGATCCCAAAGGAAAAGGACGCAATGAACATCAGCCAGTTCCGTCCAATTTTCCTGCTTAATGTGGAGGGTAAAGTCTTCTTCAGTGTCATTGCATGGAGGATGGCCGAGTATCTGCATAGAAATGAATACATTGACACATCTGTACAGAAGGCGGGGATATCGGCTTCTCTGGGTGTCTAGAACATGCTAGCATGATCTGGCACCAGATCCAAATGGCAAAGCTGGAGAAAAGGGACCTACATGTAATCTTTTTGGACCTCACTAATGCCTTTGGCTCTGTGCCCCATGAGCTCCTTTGGTCTGCGTTCAGCTTCTTCAACATCCCAGACACCATCACAACTTTGGTTAAAGCCTACTTTCAGGACTTGCAGTTCTGCTTTTACAACTTCATGGCAGTGCTTGGAGGTGGGCATTATGACTGGATGTACAATCTCTCCCTTGGCGTTTACCATGGCAATGGAGATCATCATTTGAGCCTCAAAATGGGTCGTAGGGGGGGAAACGAGTTAGCTCTTGTCTGCACCTCTCTCCCCTCAGAGCCTACATGGATGATATTAAGACCTTAACTACCATCGTCCCATGTTCCAGGAGATTGCTCAGAGAACTGGAGGAGAATATCAGTTGGGCCCGGATGAAGGTAAAGCCATCTAAGTCGCGCAGCATCTCAGTGGTGAAGGGAGTGCTTGCTGACCAGAGGTTCTTCATCGGAGATGAGCCAATCCCCACAGTATCGGAACAGCTGCAAAGAGCCTCGGAAGGTGCTACGAAAGGCCTGAAAGACAGAGACCAGGTGAAACAAATGCGCAAGAACATTAATGCTGGCCTACGGTCCATTGACAACACCCAGCGACCTGGTGCTTCCAGTTTGGTCTCCTGCCCCGGGCATTGTGGCCCCTTTCAGTTTATGAGGTCCCCATCTCAATAGTAGAGAAGCTGGAAAGAGGAGTCACAGCCTACATTAAAAAATGGCTCGGAGTTCCGTGGAGCCTCACCACCATAGGCCTCTACGGAGACGGTGTCCTCAAGCTGCCCCTCACCAGCCTCACTGAGGAGTACAAGTGCACTAAAACATGACTGCAGATGACATTGAATGATTCTCAGGACAAAGTGTTGAGGAGCAACGCACCAACCTTGGCTACTGAGCGAAAATGGAGACCAGCAACAACGGTGAAGGAGGCAATATCAGCTCTCAGATATGCTGACATTGTGGGGAATGTTCAGCATGGAAGAGGAGGCCTTGGCCTTACAACTAGCCACTGCTCAAGCACGGAGGAGGATGGTGGTGGAGGAAATACGTCATCAGGAGGAGGCTGCAAGGTGGGCCAAGGCAGTCTCCCTTGGCAAACAGGGGCAGTGGACATGGTGGGACAGTGTCATTAGGAGGAAGCTTAGCTGGAACGATGTGTGGGGCATAGAGGCGAGGAGCCTGAGCTTTACCATCAGAGCCACTTATGACGTCCTGCCAACACCAACTAATCTCCATCAGTGGATTGGTGAAGATCCAGGGTGTGCCCTTTGCTCCAGGCCAGCCTCCCTCCGGCATACACTCACAGGGTGTAAGGCCAGTCTTACCCAAGGGCGATACACTTGGCGCCACAACCAGGTCCTAAAGAGCCTTGCGTCCACAATGGAGGAAAAACAATCTCTCATTAATGCCCTTTCACCATCAATATCTAAGCACCCA
The DNA here is from genome assembly GCF_900747795.2 of Erpetoichthys calabaricus. Taxonomy (NCBI): domain Eukaryota; kingdom Metazoa; phylum Chordata; class Cladistia; order Polypteriformes; family Polypteridae; genus Erpetoichthys; species Erpetoichthys calabaricus. Next base: position 177,664,055 of record NC_041397.2, read on the forward strand.
TGGACGACTGCCTTTGTCCAAGAAGGTGCTACAGTTACCAGGAGCAACTCCACATCATCGGAGATAGGCCAGCTGTGCTTAGCACGCGACTGGAAACTGCTGGTAGATATTACCCAACAGTTAGTGTTTCCTCCGGAGATTACCACTACTACCTTGAGACCTGACATGGTGCTCTGGTCCCCTTCCTTAAGGAAGGGTTACATTATCGAGCTCACCGTACCCTGGGAGGATTCCGCGGATGAGGCATATGAGCGGAAATATATATGCTATGCTGAGTTAACTGCTGAAGCGCAACATCGCGGCTGGACCATGGAAGTTCGCCCAGTGGAAGTTGGATGCAGAGGGTTTGTGGCAACATCTACCATCAAACTGCTGAGAGACCTGGGAATTAGGAGCCAGAGCCAGCGCGCAGCCATCAAAGCTGCATTAGAGGCAGCGGAGAGAAGTAGCCAGTGGCTTTGGATGAAGAGGAATGCCCCCTGCTGGGCCCCCAAGTAACAAGCTTAGGCTGCCATACATAGGTTCATGAGATGTCAGTCATTTGACACCAAAGCGACTCTCATGACTAAGTGGGCATGGGACGCAAGCTTAGGGCTGATCATCCTATAGCTGGCCGCCTCTGGTGAGGGTGTATAGTGTGAAAGGCCGAAACACCCCATGAGCCAGGGGAACACTACTGATGATGCGTCCCAATATTCTACAAACTACTCCAAGTCTACCATTCACCATTCACCGACAAGCGTAACTGAACCTATTGTACGTGCTTGCACAAGGATAGTAACATCTCATTCTGTGTTTCATAATCTGATCAGTAATATTATGTTAACTTACTGGAACTGTATTTCATGTACAGTCATGCACCAACTTACGGTTCCATTTGGGAGCTAACTAACCATATGTCGGTCACAAATTGTACAAATCAGACCAACCTCGGGACAGCCAAAAGCAAATGGAGGAAGTCAAAGGCACAGAAAGATCTGGCTAAGTAGCAATCCCTTCTTGCATCTTTTACTTCTGCCACCATCAACACTAAGGTAATGTTTTATCACACTAGAATTAACAGCACCCCCAACACACACTCTCTGCTTTCTGGATTCACTTCCCTTCTTAACCCTCCTCCACTTCCTCCCCCATCCTCCTTGTCTGCTGATGACTTTGCCATCTTTGTTCAGGATAAAATGGCTGCCACCAGCAGTCAGTTCTTTCCTTCGCTGCTACCCATTATGCCTTCATCCAAACATCACCCAACATTATCCACATTCTCTCCACTCCCTACCACTGACATTTCCAGGCTCCTCTCCAATCACCCCACTACCTGTCCACTTGACCCTATCTCCTTCAGGCCATCTCCCCCTCACTCATTCCTGCAATTGTACACATCATTAACACCTCACTCAGCTCAGGCTTGTCTCTCTATTTTCTTTTCTTTCCAAAACACTTCAATGCGCTGTTTCTAATCAGATCTCTTCCTTCTTTGTACAGAATGGATTGCTCGATACCAGCCAGTCCAGCTTCAAGAGGAAACTCAACTGAGATGGCTCTACTAACAATGGTCGACCAGCTACCACTTGCTAGAGCTACCAACATGTCATTGGTCCTGATCCTTCTAGATCTCTCTTCACAGTCAACTATGACATCTTTCTTGCTACCCTCTCTGACACTGGCATCACTGTAAATCCTCTCAGATGGTCTGAGTCCTACATCTCGGGCAGATCCTACAGCATGTCCTGGTGAGGAGAGTTGTCAAAGGCACACCAGACATGCACAGCTGTATCCCAAGGATGGTAATGAGTCATCTACTTTTCTCTCTGTACACCACCTTGCTAGGCTCCATCATCCAATCCCACGGGTTCTCTTATAAGGGCTATGTTGATGATACACAGCTGTACCTGTCGGTCCCTCCTGAAGGGCAATATGGTATCAGCTAGAATCTTTGCATATCTTTCTGATTTCTCAGCCTAGATGAAGGATTCTCAGCCTAGATGAAGGACCACCATCTATGGCTTAACCTGACTAAAACCGAGACTCTTGTGATTCTGGCCTGCCAGTCTGTTCAACTCCCCATTTCTGCACAGCTTAGCTCATTGTCACTAACACCTGCCAAGTGTGTACTCGATCTTGGGGTGGTGATTGATGAGCAGCTATCTTTTTCTGACCAGATTTATACTGTTTCTCATTCATGCAGCTTCACTCTGTACAACTTTTGCAAGATCAGAACTTATCTGACCGTGTATGCTGCACTACTTCTGGTCCAGGCTCTGGTCTTGTTGCGTCTGGGCAACTACAGCTTGCCTCTGGCGGGAGTACCCGTATGTGTTATCAAGCTGCTGCAGATGATCCAGCATGCAGTGGCCTGTCTTGTATTTAACCACCTGAGACAGGCACATGTCACTCCTCTCTTCAGGTCGCTAACATTGGCTCCCTGTAGCAGCACACATTAAGTTCAAATCCCTGATGCTCGCCTATAGAGTAATCAGTAGGTCAACACCTGTGTATCTGAAAACACTGGTGAGGTGCTATGCTCCTTCTCGTCCAATCAGCTCTGCCAGTGAACAGCATCAGTTGATGGTACCACTGTGTGATATCAAATCCCAATCCAGACTCTTTTCCTGTGTAGTTCCCAGTTAATAGAAATCACTACCAACCTCCATCCATACTGCTAGCTCCCTTAATCTATTTAAGAAGCAACTGAAGACCTTCTGTTTTGTGAATATCTGTATAATTGATAGAAAGAAAAAAAAGACATGCTCAGTGATCGTTTATATTGTTGGTTAATTTGTTGTTGAAGTTTAATCACCTTATCGATTATAATCTATGTTGTGTGGCGGGGGAGGAAGCGTGGTCAGAGCATTACCTCCCCTGGAACACTAGGTGGCAGCCCCCCTAGGTTGCAGTGGTGCTTCTTACTTCCGCGAGGCTCCATGGGAGTAGGAGTTGGATACAGCTCTGTTGGGAACCGGGGGCACCGCCAGGGGGTGCTACAGCTGCTGCAGAGCCCGTATGGAGAAAGAGAGAAGGGACTGAGCTTTATTGTGAAGAGTTGTGTGCATTGTGTACTGTAAGAGCAACAAAAATGATTAAAAGGTGTGATACTTTTGGACTTGTGTCTCTCTACCAGTCTGTGTTCAGGTTTGGCGAGCTGTATGTCCCCGATATACCACAGTTGTAAATTATTACTATTACCTATTTTTATTTGTGACAATTAGCTTCTGTTACCTGTCCTATTACACTTGCTCACTAGCCTAATGTTACTAGATCATGTTTACCTCTGTTGTAAGTCACTTTGGATAAAAACATCTGCCAAGCAAATAAATGTAAATGTAAGATCATTGCAACTGAGACTGTGTGGTTCTGGTGTGGGCCACCAGTATGTGTAGTTTTACTGCCATGAACAAACCAATTTTTGAGTCTCTGTGTCCTTTTTTCATAGTGCCATGCAGCACTTTTGAACCACCACTCACCTGTTATCATGCTGCTTGCTTCTGATTAATGATCAATTCTTCATGGTGGAAAGCTCTTGCAGTGTAGTGGGATTGAAGAAATACAATTAATCAGCAATTAAGATTAATTAAGGTAAAAACAATACTAAAAACCCAAACCCAACCCAAGACAGACAGCTAATTTGTAAAAAAGACCCATTATATTATACTTGCTTAAAGTAATCAAAACAACAGGTGTTAAACCAAGACATTGGCAGGAACCCAGCAGACTTATTTTATAATATCATTAATTAATTCTTGCCAGGTTCCAGGTTCTCAAGATGTTCTTCACAATTTCATGGAAAGTAAATGTGATTTTTTTGTAATTTCAGCTAATACTGTATAAGATATTGATTTCCTATAGAATTCAGAGGATACATTAGGATTCTTCCAACTGAACTAGATTAATCAATGTACTAACAAGTCACTAGATAGTCTATTCTCATTCCATATTACTCCCAAAACTCTCTAAGAGGATTTGCTATTAATCAGACACTATCTGATAAATAGGCAGATATCTTTGCCTGTGAAGGTCTTAATTTAGACCAGTCCCAAAACATATGACCTAATGATAATAGTCTGCAAATGTTACTACTACTAGATTATTTTCCAGCATGGACATGGTTATATAATTAGGAACGTTAAACAGATTCTTCTTAACAAAGTTTTCCAAAGGCACTACTATTTGCTATGCTAAGTGATAACTTATTCAGTTTGTCTATGGTTATCTGTATGAAGAAAAACCTTCTAACATTTGCGTAAAATTTGCTCTTGACAAGTTTCCATTTGTGTGCTTGTTTTCTTGTTTAAAAATTAATTTTAAAGGAACAGTTGGGATTCACTGTAGTAACATTCACTTCTTAGTTTTCTAAACTCTTCAATCATGTCAACTCTAAATGTTTAATTACTTAAATGGAACAGGTTCAAGTCCTTCTGTCTCTCCTCATCACTCTTCTCTAGACTTTCTCTTGCACTGCAATATTTTTTTTGAACTATGGAGATTAAAACTGCACATTGTGTTCCCACAGAACTGAAGTGCAGTAGATAGATAGATAATGTGGACACACCAAGAACATGTTTATTTTTGTCAGGCTCTTTACAATACGCTCTAGCACCACAGCCACAAGTAAACAGGCAATACAGCTCACAGTTATTCTTTCTTTTTTTCTTTCTTTCTTTCTCTCTATTTCTTTTATTTTCTCCTCCATAACTCCCAGCAAGCTTTGTCCACCTTCCACCCAACTCTGGCTCGTCAATGGGGTTTAAGGCGATTCTTTAAATATTGTCCAACCTGGAAGTGCTTCAACTCTTCTACCCCCACATGACCTGCCAGTACTTCCGGGTCAGGCGGATACCTCATGTCCCCCGGTTCATTCACAGCAATCCCTGGCGGCACCCACAGCACCCAACGGGGCTGAGATACAAAACTTCAACTCCCATGGTGCCCTGTGTGAATCCAGGGCACCACTGTAAACCAAGGGAGCTGCCTTCTAGTGTCTTGGGGGAGGCAGTACCCTAAAAAAGCTGCATTCCCCCATCCTTCCATATCCAGGGTGTCCTGGCCATCTCATACAATAGATAGATAGATAGATAGATAGATAGATAGATAGATAGATAGATAGATAGATAGATAGATAGATAGATAGATAGATAGATAGATAGATAGATAGATAGATAGATAGATAGATAGATAGATAGATAGATAGATAGATAGATAGATAGATAGATGCACTGAGGTGAAATCACTGTTAACGTAACTAAACACAGTAGTACAATAAATCATTATAGCAGTTAAACCACTCTTTCATAAATATACTAAGTAAAACATACTAAAAATGTTGTAAGTGTGAAATTGCTAAAACCGATTTTAACAGCTGTACCATTCCTTAATTAAACTCCTGTTAGGGCAAATTTAGCCTTTTGTAACAAAAATACATTGGATTCAAATAACTGTGCAAGATATTTCTACTAAAAACATTAAAATGCTTCCTGCATAAATAATGGGTACTGTCTGATAAAACAACAAATTCTTACACTGAAGAGACGACACGTTTTTGATATTTTTGTAAGAAACCATAATTTGTTTTCAGTCAAATAAAGAAAGAAAACTGAAATACTGCATAATTAAATTTTATTTTAATAAGAAAGGAAGTAACATACTTTTTGTTCTGGAAAACTGTGGGTTTGTCATGATGTAAATATAATTATGGTTTTCTCATGTAGAGAAAAGCCAAGCAAATAGACACCTTTTATTGGCTAACTTTAAAAAGATTACAATATGCAGGCTTTCGAGGCAACTCAGGCCCCTTATTCAGGCAAGATGTAATCAATTTTCTCATTTAATTCAGATAAGCTTTTTTTCTTTCTTTCATTTTTTCGGAGAGCATAACAGAAACACATCAGTGCTAAACAGAATTTAGATTTAGAAGCCATGACAGATGATTACATTTTTTTACTTTTTACCAATTTTAACGTAATACACAGTAAACTAGAGCTTAATACATTTTACTTCACCGTATCTAGGATTAATGATTATTTGACATTTCCTAACAGATATGATTCATTCGTTCATGTATATCTATGAAAAACTCCAGGCATCTATACATATTAATAAAAGGCAAAGCCCTCACTGACTCACTGACTGACTGACTGACTGACTGATTGACTGACTGACTGACTGACTCACTCATCACTAATTCTCGAACTTCCCGTGTAGGTGGAAGGCTGAAATTTGGCAGGCTCATTCCTTACAGCTTACTTACAAAAGTTAGGCAGGTTTCATTTCGAAATTCTACGCGTAATGGTCATAACTGGAACATATTTTTTGTCCATATACTGTAATGGAGGAGGCGGAGTCACGTATCGCGTCATCACGCCTCCTACGTAATCACGTGAACTAAAAACAAGGAAGAGATTTACAGCACGAGTCAAACGCGGGAACGAAGGTAAATGACGTTAATTTTTGACTGTCTTTTAATACTGTGTAAGCATACATATTAACACATGTGCAATTAAACGTGTGCATTTACGGGGTGATTTCTCAGGCTTAAAAGCTCGCCTTTTATCAAACGCGGGAACAAAGGTAACTGACATTGTTCACTGTCTTTTAATACTGTGTAACCATACATATTAACACATGTGCAATTAAACGTGTGCATTTACGGGGTGATTTCTCAGGCTTAAAAGCTCGCCTTTTACTAAAAAGGTAAATGCAAAACTATTTTCAATCAGTTTATTGAAACGCTCCCGTTAAGGATTGCAATAACATATTCACGAGATAAAAGAACGAAGTAGGGGGAAATGAAGGAAGAGCCGCAAACAGCGAAGAGCAAAAAATTCATTAAACAATTGAGAAGGGAGCGAGTGAAGCATACAAGCATGTTCATAAGGGAAACAAAGCACGGTGTAAAACGTAAGTTTAAATTAAGTTTATAGAAACGCTCCCGCTGCAGATTGCAATAACATATTCGCGAGATAAAAGTTTAATGAGAAGACACGAGGTATAAACGAACCACACGCCGTGGCGCAACGTTAGGGGCAACAGTTTCAACCATTCTATGATCTGCTTCTCGCAACTGAAAGACGGCACATGGCGGATGTTAGCCGACTTGCTGACTGCAACGTTAGGGGCTTCAACTCTGGCGCTGACGATAGAGATTCGATTCACGAGAGGGGATGCAGCGAGTGTGTATGCCTGATGAGCCCAGAATTAGGGAGAAACACATGTCGCATACTCTTTGCATTATTTGAAAGTAAACTATTAAAACCATTCTATGATCAGCTTCTGGAAACAGAAAGAGGGCACGTGGCGGATGTAAGGCGACTTCCTGACCAACCACAAGCGTTACCTGGCAGGTAACCACCCATACAGTCAGATTGTGATTCAGAAAACGAATGCCATGAATGTAATTACCACGATCTACATACTGTCAAATAAACGAAACACACGCCGTAGCGCGACAGCTGTGAAAAGCGAGGTTCAGAAAAAAACAGATCCTTAACAAATTGTTATTGGTATATTTTCGATCCATTTAAAAAGGTTTTCTTTTCTTATTAAAAAATTAAAAGCAGTACTTCGCCGCAACGAACCGCGAGAATTTGGCTATATATATCTGCTTCTCGCAATTAAAAGAGGGCACGTGGTGGATTTTAGACGACTTCATGACCAAACTTAAGTGTTACCTGCCAGGTAGGGTTACCACTTTTAATAAAAAAAAATAAGGGATGCATACTGCAGCGGGTGCCACATCTCAGTGCCAACAGTTTGCAGACTCTACTTAAAAGACCCGCCCTCCTCACTGGACAGTTAAAAAGACCAATCAAACTAACGATGACATCAAGTATTACCCAATCAAAAGTAGGAAAGGAGGCATCTTCATAAAATGCGTGTGGGATGATTTGCATGAGACGCTGCTTTAAAAAAAATGATAAAAAAAATACGGGACAAATCCCGTCCCGTATTGATTCAAAACGGGACGGGCAATTTCATTCTCAAATGCGGCACGATTCCGTATTTTAAAGGACGGGTGGCAACCCTACAGTGCCAGGTAACCACCCATACAATCAGATTGTGATTCAGACTAGGAATGCAATGAATGTAATTACCCCGATCTACATACAAGGCGAAAGTCTTGCAACATTCAAAGATGATGGTTTGGGATAAGTACACCATACAACATAAAAGAGCTTATGAAGCCTTGAACCGAAAAAAGCAAGATCTCAGAGATCGTAAAAAAAAAAATAGGAGGTAATGTCGTTTTACTCGCTGTAGATTTTAGTCAAACATTACCAGTTATTCCACGAGGGAGACCAGCAGATGAACTCAACGCGTGTTTAAAATCCATGCTTCTCCCACGCTCGGTTATATGTTGTGTGTTCTCGGGTAGGTACACCAAAAAATGTATACATTTAAGCATGTAATGGGCAAACAAAAAATGAGGTATACCCGAAGGCACTGCAGTAGTACTTAATGTAACTTTACTTCTTAAATGTTAATGTTTTACTGTTTAATAATTTATACGCTTCTTATATGTTGTTCAAATTCTTTTATCAAAATACCAGTGACAGCGCAATGCACGATAACATGGAGTGAATACACCATACGCATCCGCCCACGGCCGCCCTGGTGTGCGCAGATAGGAGTTGATTCTACAATAAAATAAAATAAAGATAAAAAGAGTAATACAATCATCACCCATAAAGCGGATAGTAGACGTGACGTACTATATGTGTACCAGATTTCAAGTCAATAGGTGAAACGGTTTGCGAGCTACAGGTGATTTAAAATCCTGGACAGACACACAAATTGCCACAGTAGCAAATTACAGAAGAAGATTTTACTGTTTAATAATTTATATTTATATGAAATGTGCTTCTTATATATTACTTCATATTCTCATATGATAATGATGTTAATGTTTATATTGATTTCTATGTTATTGAAACTGCATGTATGTGTGTATATGTATGTATATATATATATATATATATACTAGCAAAATACCCGCGCTTCGCAGCGGAGAAGTAGTGTGTTAAAGAGGTTATGAAAAAAAAGGAAACATTTTAAAAATAACGTAACATGATTGTCAATGTAATTGTGTTGTCATTGTTATAAGTGTTGCTGTCTTTTATATATATATATATATATATATATATATATATATATATATATATATATATATATATATATATATATATATTATATATATAATATACACACACACATAAACATTTATATACATATACATATATATACATATCTACATATACACATATCTACATATATATACACACATACATAAACACACACATAAGACTTATTGACTGAAACGGGCTTTCACAAAAAAAGTTACGGCTTTGCTACAGGATACACCCTCCACAAGTTAAGCAAGTAAAAATAAAATATATATTTCTGTTTTATTTAAACCTTTTAAGTTCATAAGCAAAGCCCCATTTGGCTGTTTAATTTTTTTTTCTTTCTTCAGTAATATTTAATCTCCTTAATGAAAAAGAACATATCCATTTTACTTTTTTTGTATCTCTTTAGTAATATTTTACTGTAAAAGGATAACCAGTATTTAAACCTTTTATGTTACTTTATACATTTATTTTACACAATGTTGAAAAATTAATAAGAAAGCTACATATTTTGGCAGCTGCTGCTTTCATTTTCAATGAAATGAAAAAAGCTCTCCAAGAGAAAACGTCTAAAAATCAGAAACCCTCATTTATAAAAGTTTGCTGCAGATGACTTAACTGAAAATAAATGAATAGTTCCTATGTGTATAATATATATTATTCTATTTTACTTATGCCTTTATTCCACCAACTTACAACATCTGAGGTACAATTTGTTACATTACTTTTGTTTTTTGCAGCACAGGCAGGTGAAGTGACTTCCTCAGGGTCACACAGTGGTGTCAGTACCACGATTTGAACTGACAAGCTCCGGGTTTGCTGAAATATTATTGAAGAAAGAAAAAAAAACGAAAACGGGCAAATGGGGCTATGCATTCAAATGTCCATCCGTCCATTATCCAACCTGCCATATCCTAAATACAGGAGCCAATAAGTAGATATGTATATATATATATATATATATATATATATATATATATATATATATATATATATATACAGTATATATATATATATATACAGTATATATATATATGTGAATGTATGTATGTATATATGTATGTCTATATATATATATGTAGATATGTAAATTTGTATATGTATATATATGTTTATGTGGATGTGTATATACATATGTATATGTAGATATGTGTATATGTAGATATATATGTATATGTATATGTATATATATGTTTATGTGTGTGTGTGTGTGTATATTATATATATAAAAGACAGCAACACTCATAACAATGACAACACAATTACATTGACAATCATGTTACGTTATTTTTAAAATGTTTCCTTATTTTCTTTTCATAACCTCTTTAACACACTACTTCTCCGCTGCGAAGCGCAGGTATTTTGCTCTATATATATATATATATATATATATGTATGTGTATATATATATGTGTGTGTGTGTATATATATATATATATATATATATATATATATATATATATATATGTATGTGTGTGTGTGTGTGTGTGTATGTATGTGTATATATATATGTTGATATGTGGATGTGTATATGTATATATATATGTAGATATGTATATGTATATATATGTTTATATGTGTGTGTGTGTATATTATATATATAAAAGACAGCAACACTCATAACAATGACAACACAATTACATTGACAATCATGTTACGTTATTTTTAAAATGTTTCCTTTTCTTTTTCATAACCTCTTTAACACACTACTTCTCCGCTGCGAAGCGCGGGTATTTTGCTATTTATCTATATATATAAAAGAGAGTTGGGATCCGAGAGACTGTGTTTGTGTGTTTGTGGAGGGATGGAGAGTTAAGGCGGGTGTTGGAGTCACGTGATCATCTCCCCTCCCATTCACCTCATTTCATTCACTTCATTTCGCTCCGAGCTGAGCTCCGCAGCTGGCGCGGTCTTGCTGTTCTTGATTTGCTTTTCACATGGCCAAGTAAACGTTGCATGCTCAAGAGTAAGCTCAGCGCACAACTTGGTCATATTACAACCGGGGGGGCGAACTGACAACATGGTATACAAAGAGATCCTTAACAAATAATTATTGGTATAATTTCCCTCAGTTTATTATTTAAAATTTTAAAGCAGTACTTCGCCACTGCGAAGCGCGGGTATTTTGCTATTATATATATATATATATATATATATATATATATATATATATATATATATATATATGTGAATGTATGTATGTATATATGTATGTCTATATTTATATCTATCTATCTATATATATATATATATATATATATATATATATATATATATATATATATATATATATGTGTGTAGATATGTAAATTTGTATATGTATATATATATATATATATATATATGTATATGTAGATATGTATGTATATATATGTATATATGTTTATGTATATATATGGTTACATAACCTCTTTAACACACTACTTCTCCGCTGCAAAGCGCGGGTATTTTGCTATATGTATATATATATGTGTCTGTATGTGTATATATATATATATATTTATATATATATATATGTGTGTATGTATGTATGTGTGTATATGTATGTGTATATATATGTTGATATATGTATATATATGTGGATGTCTATATGTATATATATATATATATATGTAGATATATATATATATGTAGATATGTGTATATGTAGATATGTATATAAGTATATATGTTTATGTATATATATGTTTACATAACCTCTTTAACACACTACTTCTCCGCTGCGAAGCGCGGGTATTTTGCTAGTAATGAATATAGAAACAGCTTCTGATTTTGACAGTAAAAATCTACCAGTGATTTTTTTTAATGCAACCATTCATTAAATGTAACTTCAGCTACATCTTCCCTGAAGAAGGGGCGTGCGTTGCCTGGAAAGCTTGCATATTTTAATATTTTTAGTTAGCCAATAAAAGGTGTCATTTTACTTGACTTCTCACTACATTCATAATGGCTAACACGGTACAACCTAGTACTGAAACTCAGGAAAAAAGTTATGATTCTCTTTCTCATTTTCATGAGCTAAGACACAAATACTAAATGAGTAGTAAGTTACCACTTATAGTGTCGATAATATAATGAATGATACAATCTAAGTACATTTTCCAATTTCATACAATTTATGTATAAGTTCAGCCAGCGAAGCAAACACAACGTCTTCAAAAAACAGTTTCTTGTATTTTCTTCAACTAAACCCATTTAGGTGTTAACGCGCGACTTCCGGCTACGCGCGCCTGACGTGCTTTCCGATTGGCTCGCAAGTGATTACAACGTATGCGACGACAGGCCTGAATGTTACGTCTTTTTGGAAGCGTTGTTCGGTTTGAGTTTATTATTTTGTTAGCTAAATTTAAAAGGTAAGAGTATCGCTCTGGTAAGTCTTTATTTTCGCCGCAGTTTGGTATGAGTTCTTCCTCTTTGGTGCTTTGTAGAGAGAAGCTTCGTATTTACATCAATGCAGAGTCCGCATTACACGCGAGCTGCAGGAGCCGTAGAAGATTCGAACGCGTGTTTGTGTCCCGTACGGCTCCCGGTCAATGTGACCAATTTTCTCATATGGTTGCTGTTAAGTTAATCTGAATCATAATGCGATTCCTGTTTTATGAACGTGGCTGTCACACGAAACCGCGCCGAAATTGAGCTTTGATTGATACAAGCAGATGGAGTAAATAAGTAAATGTCTTTTGACGCGAACACAGAATAAAGAACTGATCTTTGTGCAGCGTGCATCCCCCTCTTCTGTCTGGTGCTGCACTGCGATTTAACAGGCATCAGTCGATTTTCTTCAATTTAATATTCATCCTTCGAACTGAACACAATACATTATATGTTGTATATATTGGGCGGGTATTTCTTCTCTTTTTTTGGTGAACACGAGCTCACACTAAACGATTTTAACTTTACCCTGATGCACCCCGTGTATTAGGAAATAAACTGCATTTGATTAAAGGCTATGTAACTGTTTAAGCCAGTGTTTAGACTCTTTGGAGCAGAAATGACTCAAAGAAGAATACAGATCCATTGAAGCGATTGAACTCGGTACACGCGTGCATAGCTAATGGAGAAGATATTTAGTGAAGTGACAGACTAAAATGATTCGTTTGGTATATATAACATTGTACCTTCTTTGAACTTATCATGTAGTTCAGTGTGGTATAAATATTAGAAAAGCCATATATTTATTTTTGTAACAGATAAATATGCTTTTTGTTTTTATAAAAATATCAGAATCTCGCGAGTACTTGATATAAACGGCTCAATTCTGTAAGCATTTTTTTTGCATTGGCTTAGAAAGATGATAGATGTTACATTTGTACATCACATATATTATGTTATTCTTTATATAATCCTAATAATCAGCTGTGCAAACAACCTTTTTTAATATTATCACAGTTAATTTAACTAAAAACATTTAGAGCTTTTTAAATTTTGTGGCTATTGTTACTGCCTAACACTTTGCTTTATATGTCAGCATTTCATTTTTTCATTCTTTGCTTAGTTGGATTATGAATCAGATCATTTATCCATTTGTTTAAAAGTCATATTAAAAAGATTTTTTTTTTTGTAGATGACTAGGGGGCTCTGCCCACTGCTCGCTTCGCTTGCCAACCCCCAGGTGGGCGCAATGCGCTAGCCACTTCGTGGCTCTGCCGCTTGCGTATGAGGAGGATTTATTTAAACAGATTGTTATTTTCGTGGGAATTGTTACATATGCATAATAGAACTATTTTATATTACAGCGTGTAATTAACCATAGTAAAAAATAGTAAAACGTGTTGTGTTAGAGGTATTCGTTGCATTATACATTGTCATTCTCTATTGCTTTGAAATTAACACACACATACTTTTTAAACTTACACTTTTATTGTAAAACTTAAGTAAAAACAATATTTGGAATTAACTTTTCATCATTATCACATTGAATATTGATTCCGTGTTTGGACTTGCATCGTGAAAAATTCAACATATAACTGCCCCTGAGTGAGTATCGTTTTTTTCTCTCTAATAAATAAACCAACTTTTTCGAATGTTTGTCCCTGGGATGTGTTAATTGTCATAGCAAAAGCTATTCTAACAGGAAACTGTAAACGTTTTAATACGAATAGCATCTCAAGATCTCCTTTTGGTGTCTAATGTTATCCACGAAAGGTGTACTACATTACCTTTCTTGTCGCCTGTAAAAATTTTACATTTCAGAATTGTTTGACCAATTTTGAATACAACTAATCTTGTCCTATTGCATAGCCCATCACTTATGCATAAATTATGCAATAACATTACGATACATCCTTCTTTCAAGAGTAACTCAGCCTCAGCTGGTGGAAAACCGGACAGTGTTAATGCTTGTAGATATTCCATTGGGATATTGCAAGTGGATGTTTTCATCTTCAGCACCATCACCACCAACTGTTTCAGCATAGTCTATTGATGTGCATTTAACCAATTTGCCGTATAACCGATCCACATTTTTCATGTTAGTTCGTTTAACTTCATCGTTTCACGGTGCTAGGATCGCCTGTGTACTCATTTCTTCTGTTGATAACCCTTCGGGATGAAATTCTTCAATAAGATTTGAACATAAAAAGTCTTCTTCTATTGTGAACTTAATGTGAGGAAAACTTAAAAATTTATAAGGGCTGAGAGCGCAGGAACTGTGTCTGACAAAAGCATTCACACGAATGAAAGGTGAGAGGACCGTGGACGTGGGCTGTTAATTGAAAATGGTTGAGAGGAGGGCAGGACTTGGAAAAAATCTCTTGGCAATAATCTCGTCTCAAGATTTTCTTTTATAATTGAGAGAAATGGTTTTATTTAGACACACCTGATCAGTAGGATAATTTTAAGCTCATAGTCTATTTTATTGTGTTGTAGTTATGTCAGAATTTCAATGAATGTGCCATCAATCCTTTCTATTTTTTACTTATATGTAACAATAATTTAGCAGACCTTAAACTAAAGTTTCAGATAGGAAAAATGTCCAAAATTGTATGCTTTGCTTAACATTTATGTGCATTCAGGGTCCTACTCAACTGATGTGAAATACTGCGCATTTTACATTTTGTTAGTACTTTGTTAAACAGTCAGTTACTTTGTTTTAAGTAACCTCTGTCTAGGTATATTTGAAACAGTAAACTAATTCGTAACTGAAATTGCAGGGAATGGTCTTCTGTTTTTATGATAGACAAGTATGCAAATTCACCAATGCTTTTCAGTGGAAAGTTTTTAAAATTTTAAAACTTTGCACAGCATGCTGTAGTTCAGATATCTCAGTGAAACTAGTAAATTTTCTAGAAGAGGAAGTGTGCTAAATTTCAACAAAATTGGTATACTGGGAGCTGTGTTGTTTCATCAGGAGGGACAAAGAGAAAGAGAGAAGGCTTACCAAATGCTAAGCATATCACTTAGCCTTAGACAACAGTAATATAATATATTTGGATAAGCCAGTCATGTGATCTTAAAGTCCAAAATGCTTATACTATTGTTAAAATATTTAAATTTGCTTTTATTTATGTTAGGGAATCATTATCTGTTTGTTTATGAAACAAAGTTTAATAACAAAATACATAGTAGTTGAAGTTTTGTCTATTCTTTCACAGTCACAAAATATTTACAACCTTGTCAAATAGGTTTTCTGTGCAGTGTACATTCTTGTATAGACTTGTATATACCCTAAGTTCTTGTCTATAAGCCGCGGCTTATCTAAGGAAAAAAGTTGTGAAAATGAAAAAATAGAATATCGGCTTATACATAAATCCGGCTTATACAGTAATCCCTCCTCCATCGCGGGGGTTGCGTTCCAGAGCCACCCACGAAATAAGAAAATCCGCGAAGTAGAAACCATATGTTTATATGGTTATTTTTATATTGTCTTGCTTGGGTCACAGATTTGCGCAGAAACACAGGAGGTTGTAGAGAGACAGGAACGTTATTCAAACACTGCAAACAAACATTTGTCTCTTTTTCAAAAGTTTAAACTGTGCTCCATGACAAGACAGAGATGACAGTTCTGTCTCACAATTAAAAGAATGCAAACATATCTTCCTCTTCAAAGGAGTGTGTGTCAGGAGCACAGAATGTCACATAGATAGAGAAAACAATCTCTAGCAAACAAATCAATGGTGCTGTTTGGTTTTTAGGTATGCGAAGCACCGCGGCACAAAGCTGTTGAAGGCGGCAGCTCACACCCCCTCCGTCAGGAAGAGAGAGAGAGAGAGAGAGAGAGAGTTTGTTTTTCAGTCAAAAATCAATACATGCCCTTCGAGCTTTTAAGTATGCGAAGCACTGTGCAGCATGTCGTTTCAGGAATCAGCTTCACAAAAGATAGCAACGTGAAGATAATCTTTCAGCATTTTTAGACGAGTGTCCGTATCGTCTAGGTGTGCGAACAGCCCCCCTGCTCAATCCCCATACGTCAGGATCACAGATAGTCGGCGCAAGAGAGAGAGAAAAGTAAGCAATCTAGCTTCTCAGCCATCTGCCAATAGCGTCCCTTGTATGAAATCAACTGGGCAAACCAACTGAGGAAGCATGTACCAGAAATTAAAAGACCCATTGTCCGCAGAAATCCGCGAACCAGCAAAAAATCCGCGATATATATTTAAATATGCTTGCATATAAAATCACAATTTAAATGACCGCTACGCGCGCGTGTTGAGTCGGCGATGCCCAGAGCAGAAAGAACGCGCTCCGGCCGCTCCAACCGCGCCATGCGGGGAGTGAGAGAGACGCCAATATCTCACACTCTCTCCCCCCTTAAAGAAATTAAATGGGTGCGAGTGAGACCACTGACCTCCCTCCCTTCTATTAGTTATAGGTTATAGTACGTTCGGCTTATCCATGAGTCCGGCTTATCTATGATAAGATTTTATTTTAAAAATTCGTATGATTTTTGGTCTCCGGCTTATACACGAGTCCGGCTTATAGACAAGAACCTAGGGTACTTATCTGTTTTGTAGCAAGCAATTAGTAAACACCACTTGTAATAGTGAGGACTTTCATCCCTTTAACTTAAAAAAAAAAAAAAAAAAAAAAAAAAAAAAAAAATAGCCTTTCAGGATTCACAGAGAAATTAAGTTAACATATTGTTTTTAAAGGTGTTAAGGCTGGGTCACCTCCAGTACAGTCCAAGTCAGTTGTGCTGGTAAAGTTGTTCTGCAGGAATGTTCATAAATGAGATGATATAACTGGAATAGACCCAGGTGCTCAGGAAGCAAATCTGTATTATAATGAGGATAAATCCAGAAGATGCTGATCAGATGAATGTATCCTTTTGTGTAACACACATTTATAGGTCTTAAATAGTTTTGAAAGAAACACATTCAATCGAACTGTTCAAGGCTGAATCAGTTAGATATTTATCCCAGATGCATAGCTAAATGGACAAAAGCAAAAAAAAATATAAATCAATTTCCTTGAGCAATGTGAGTAAAGACATATGTTTAACACACACATCCATCTATCCTACCATTAACATGCTTATTCTATTACACATAACTATAGCTTGTCACTGCACCATCAGATGCAAGTTAGAAACCAGTCCTGATTGAAACTTGTATTGTCAGGTTTTCTGTACTGTTTAATTTTATTATAATTTTGTCTAAGTATGTTTTCCATAAATGACACTTTCATTTTCAACCACATACCATTTAATGATAAAAGACTTTTGCCAAATTATAAATGGTATTTATTCCCAAGTTTTCTTTGTTATGTAGTTTATCTTAACATTTGGCTCTGGTAATTTTGAAAATATGGTACAGTGTAACTTCCCTTATTGAGCACTGGTGTAACAGTAAGAAATTTTGTTTTTAACTAGTTCCAGCTGTCATAAAGTACAAAGAAACATAAAATGATCCAAGGGCTTTGTCATCTTCTTCTTTCGGCTGCTCCCGTTAGGGGTTGCCACAGCGGATCATCTTCTTCCATATCTTTCTGTCCTCTGCATCTTGTTCTGTTACACCCATCACCTGCATGTCCTGTCTCACCACATCCATAAACCTTTGCTTACGCCTTCCTCTTCCCTGGAAGCTCTATCCTTAGCATCCTTCTCCCAGTATACCCAGCATCTCTCCTCTGCACATATCCAAACCAACACAATCTCGCCTCTCTGACTTTGTCTCCCAACCGTCCAACTTTAGCTGACCCTCTAATGTACTAATTTCTAATCCTATCCATCCTCGTCACACCCAGTGCAAATCTTAGCATCTTTAACTCTGCTACCTCCAGCTCTGTCTCCTGCTTTCTGGTCAGTGCCACCGTCTCCAACCCATATAACATAGCTTGTCTCACTACTGTCCTGTAGACCTTCCCTTTCACTCTTGCTGATACCTGTCTGTCACAAATTACTTTTGATACTCTTGTCCACCCATTCCACCCTGCCCTCTTTTTCACCTCTCTTCCACAATCACCATTATTCTGTACTGTTGATCCCAAGTATTTAAACTCGTCCACCTTCGCCAACTCTACTCCCTGCATCCTCGCCATTCCACTGACCTCCCTCTCATTTACACACACATCTATTCTGTCTTGTTCCTACTGACCTTCATTCCTCTCCTCTCTAGAGCATATCTCCACCTGTCCAGGGTCTCCTCAACCTGCTCCCTACTATCGCTACAGATCACAATGTCATCAACAAACATCATAGTCCACAGGGACTCCTGTCTAATCTCGTCTGTCAACCTGTCCATCACCATTGCAAATAAGAAAGGGCTCAGAGACGATCCCTGATGTAATCCCACCTCCAACTTGAATGCATCCATCACTCCTACCGCGGACCTCACCACTGTCACACTTCCCTCATACATATCCTGTACAACTTTTATGTACTTGTCTGCCACTCCCGATTTCCTCATACAATACCACAGCTCCTCTCGAGGCACCTTGTCATGTGCCTTCTCCAGGTCCACAAAGACGCAATGTAACTCCTTCTGACCTTCTCTATACTTCTCCATCAACATCCTCCATTCTGACCTTCTCTATACATCTCCATCAACATCCTCCATTCTGACCTTCTCTATACTTCTCCATCAACATCCTCCATTCTGACCTTCTCTATACTTCTCCATCAACATCCTCAGAGCAAACATCACATCTGTTTTGCTCTTTCTTGGCATGAAACCATACTGCTGCTCGCTAATCATCATCTCGCTTCTTAACCTAGCTTCCACTACTCTTTCCCATAACTTCATGCTGTGGCCCATCAATTTTATTCCCCTGTAGTTACTGCAGTCTGCACATCCCCCTTATTCTTAAATATCGATACTTCTCCACTCCTCAGGCATCCTCTCATTTTCCAAGATTCCATTAAACAATCTGGTTAAAAACTCCACTGCCATCTCTCCTAAACACCTCCATGCTTCCATAGGTATGTCATCTGGACCAACGGCCTTTCCATTTGTCATCCTCTTCATAGCTGTCCTTACTTCCTCCTTGCTAATCCGTTGCACTTCCTGATTTATCTCCACATCATTCAACCTCTTCTCTCTCTCGTTCTCTTCATTCATCAGTCTCTCAAAGTACTCTTTCCATCTGCTCAACACACTCTCCTCGCTTGTGAGTACGTTTCCATCTTTATCCTTTATCACCCTAACTGGCTGCACATCTTTCCCAGCTCCGTCCCTCTGTCTAGCCAATCGGTACGGGTCCTTTTCTCCCTCCTTAGTGTCCAGCCTCTCATACAACTCATCATACGCCTTTTCTTTTGCCTTCACCACCTCTCTCTTTATCTTGCGCCTTATCTCCTTGTACTCTTGTCTACTTTCTGCATCTCTCTGCCTATCCCACTTCTTCTTTGCCATCCTCTTCCTCTATATACTCTCATGTACTTCCCCATTCTACCACCAGGTTTCCTTTTCCTCCTTCCTGTTTCCAGATGTCACGCCAAGCACCCTTCTTGCTGTCACCCTTACTACATCTGCTGTAGTTTCCCAGCTGTCTGGTAACTCTTCACTGCCACCCAGTGCCTGTCTCACCTCCTCCCTAAACTCAAACTTGCAGTCTTCCTTTTTCAACTTCCACCATTTGATCCTTGGCTCTGCCCTCACTCTCTTCCTCTTCTTGATCTCCAACGTCATCCTACAGACCACCATCCTATGCTGCTTAACTATACTTCCTCTGCCAGCACTTTGCAGTCTTCAGTCTCCTTCAGATCAACTCTTCTGCATACCTGTGTGCAGCTTCCTCCACTCTTGTATGTAACCCTATGTTCCTCCCTCTTCTTAAAATACGTATAAAATACATATATTCACCACAGCCATGTCCATCCTTTTGGCAAAATCCACTATCCTCTGACCTTCTTCATTCTTCTCCTTGACACCATACCTACCCTTCACATCCTCGTCTCCACTGTTCCCTTCACCAACATGCCCATTGAAATCTGCTCCAGTCACCACTTTCTGTCCCTTGGGTACACTGTTCATCACTTCATCCAACTCACTCCAGAAATCTTCTTTCTCACCCATTGCACACCCAACATTCATCATCACACCTCCAATTTCCAGCTTCATAATCATTACTCTGCCTGACACTCTTTTCACCTCCAAAACACTCTTGACATACTGTTCCTTCAGAATAACTCCTACCCCATTTCTTCTCCCATCCACACCATGATAGAACAATTTGAATCCAGCTCTGATCCACCTGGCCTTACTCCCCTTCCATTTAGTCTCTTGCATGCACAACATATCAACCTTCCTTCTCTCCATCATATCTGCTAACTCTCTCCCCTTACCAGTCATACTGCCAACATTCAAAGTTCCTACCCTCAGTTCCACTCTTTACTTTCCTCTCCTCCTCTCCACCTGCCAAGGTCTTCGTAATTATAATAAATGTGAGTCTGTGTCAAGTGTGTGTGCCTATATGATTAGCTCTATGGGATATAGCATCTAAATTTGATACAATGATAGCAGACAGATTGGGGCACAAAAGAAACTTGATTCTAGGGTTATGCATCATAAAATGTCTTGGATATGTACTGTAAAATCCTTTTTGGGGGAAATTCCTGAAGCACCACATTTTTGTTTATTTTGGTTGAGAATAGTGATTTTAATCATATAAATACTTTTAAAAATTTGAAGTGTTGTACCTGGTACTCTTCAGCCATTTGCAGCTTCTTTATTCCATTAAACAAGTACAGTGGAACCTCTAGATACGAGTTTAATTCGTTCCAGCACTGAGCTTGTATAGCGAATTTCTCGTATCTAGAACAAACGTCCCCATTGAAAATAATGGAAATCCAGTTAATCCGTTCCGCATCCCAAATATATTAACATAAAAATCATTTTTCCTAACAAATAACACTGATAAATTATATATACTGTAGTCTACCTTTAATAAATAACACTGGTAAATAATATAACTGATTATTAAAAGAATCAAAACAGGTGTCCAAAGTGCAGTAGAGCATTCAATAAATCTTTAAATAAATAATCCTTAAAACAGTTGTGAAGTGGAGGTTTAAAGTACATAAGAATAACAATCCTTTAACACGAGGTTAAAACGTCAACAGGAAGCAGTCTTCAAAAAACAGATGACAATCCCCGGTGCTTCTTCTCTGTTAGCGTCTCACCTGCTTCTCCCATGCGGGCTCTGCAACAGGCGAGACACTTAATGCAGCTGACCTTCTCTACACCGTCCTGCTTCAGCTGTTTGGCTCGCCTGTTCAGCTACACGCGAGCCTGTACTCGCTCACTCTCTCGCACCGACTTCCTACTGCTGCGGATTCCTGCCTCCTCCTGCAACCTCCGTTCTCTCTCCTCTCCTCTCTTTTCTTTTACTTCTTCTCCCCCTTAACCAGCTCGCGCTTCTCTATATATATGCGGGGAAGACATAGCAGCTGCTAGGGTTACCACTTTTAATACAAAAAAATAAGGGACGCATACGTATTGATTCAAAACGGGACGCGCAATTTCATTCTCAAATACTGGACGATTCCGTATTTTAAAGGACGGGTGGCAACCCTGCCCAGCCCATCAGCCACAGGACAAATCATGGATGTGGGCAGTTTCCCACCTGTGCACTTAGGTGAGAAACGCAGACACCGCAGATCGCCCTGCGGCTCGCTACAGCTACCACGCCCCCTCGCTAAGCCGCGAGCTATACCCACAGCCTGGCACGTGGCTCGTAACGTGAGCCAATGCTCGTATTTAGATCTGAATTTTTCGCTCATACTTTCCTCGTATTTTGAATTTCTCGTATACAGAGGTGATCGTATCTCGAGGTTCCACTGTAATAGCTATTTAAGTGTAATATTGCAAAAAAAAAAAAACCCTTAATGCATAAGGGTTTAATTAACAGTTATATCCTAGCAGGTTCACTCTATGTAGTGCTTTTAATTCAAGAATTTTGGGCAAGCTATGTTGTCAGTATAGTTGCACATCTGCCAGTAATTCATTAAATTTATTTTCTTAACCTGTGTTTTTCACCATGTGGTTGTAGGCATCTCTCACTTATCCTAACAACATCAAGTTCATGTCAGAAAAATAACTCAAGACTGGATGTTCTCAGTCATCCGGCTATCCATACTGCTGTTTAGACTATTCAATGTAGTCATCAGTCAATTCAAAATAATGTCTTGTGAATGTGAGTGAAAGTTGAGATTTTGCAGGAAATTGAAGCAGTTTTTTTTTCCCACAATTTTTACATTGAAATCATCAGACATGGAACAGTATTATGCTATAAGTTCCCTATCCCTCTACTGTAACTGTCTAGACAATCAAACTTTATTTCATACAGCTTCTTTTAGAAAACTTGCAACTCCAGTTGAGCACAATAGGACTCCAACTACAGTAGTTTTGCAAATTAGTGCCCTTAACCATTTTTAGAATATATAATAGTAGCTTGGCAATTCATGTTAAAAATATAAATAAATAAGGCACTTAAAGCAATGGTTCTCAACCTTTTTGGCCTTGAGACCCAGTTTCTAATGCATTTATTATAAATAATCACCCAACAAGGAGTTCCTTCGTAAAATGACTGTGATTAGTAGAAAGATGATATTATTGAGTTTATTATTGTATGAGTGGTAATCCGAATAAATATGAGCACAACCAAAAGTGTTAGAGTTACTGCTTAAGCAAAGCTTATGCAACAAAATGCATTGATTTTTAATTAAGGTGCTGATTGTTAGGCCTGGTTGTAGTATATTGACTGAAACTATTTACCTTTTTGTAGCATGTTTTATGATGAAGAACCTTAGCAAATCTGAAAGACTAAAATAAAAATAATTTACTTTGTTTTCTACTGTTCAGTCTGTGCTTTATGAAGTTAATGGAACTCGTGCACATTGCTTAAATGAAGCAAAGCTTATCTTTTAATTTGCCAAAATCATTTAATGTTGACTGTTTTTATGCGGATGGAGATCCATTTGAAAGTGTGTAGGTTGTTAAGGTTGTTAACACAGATTAGTCTGATGCCATGTCCTTTTGGTCAGACCTGTTTAGCACTGTCATTGTAGTTTGTGTACTCCATACGATTCATTTTTCTGGCTGTAGTCATACTGTCACATATACAGAGTATAGTCACATTGTTACTTCTGTGGCTTAGCAACATGCAAAATGTGGCCACTTTAAAATATTCTTTTTTATCACAATATTGGAAAGGACACAACATCATTTTGTTTAATAGAAAACGCATATCCACTTGTATGTACTCCTTACTCAAATGGCGAGAAATGTATTTATTTATGAAAGATGAAATCACGTTGTTTGTCCAATACATTGAAACAGAAGGTCATTTTTCATATTAACTAGGGTGGCTATTAGCATTACATTGTCCACTTTTTAAACTTGCTTAGTTAGTTTTGGTGCCTCAAAGACCTATAGCCTAACTTTTTTAGCACTTTGTCCAAAGTAGAGCCATTCTGCAACAATATCTCCATATAGTATCTACAGTGGATATAAAAAGTCTACACTCCCTGCCAAAGTCACAAATTTTGTGTAATTAAAAAATTAAACCAAGATAAGTCCTGTCAGAAATTATTCCACCTTTATTACAAACTTTTAGTCTATACAAATAAGGTGAGAACAAATCTGAAACTGTTTAGTGAAAAAAGGTAAAAGAATTATACAAAACTGCTTGCATTAGTGTGCAAACCCCTAAACTAATATGTAGTTGAAGTCTTCTTTTGATTTTATTGGCCCACTCAGTCTTTTTGGGCAAGAGTCTTAAATCAGTTTGGCACATCTGGAGTTTGTAATTTTTGCCCACTCCTCCTTGCAAAAAATTTCTATATCAGATTATGAGGGCATCTCCTGTGTACTGCTCTCTTCAGATCATCCCACAGATTTTCAATTGGATTAAGGTCTGGGCTTTAGTGTGGCCATTCCAGAACATTGATTGTCCTTTAATAAAGTCATTGCTTTGTTGATTTTGATGTATGCTTTGGGTCGTTGTCATGCTGAAAGGTGAAGTTTCTCTTCATCTCCAGCTTCCCAACAGATGCTTGAAGGTTTTGTGCCAAAATAGACTGATACTTGGAGCTATTCATGATTTCATTCACCTTGAAAAAGCTCCAGTTCCAGCTGAAGAAAAGTATCCTCAAAGCATGATGCTACCTCAACCATGCTTCACTGAGGGTATGGTGTTGTTTTGAATATGTACTGTTATTTTTGCGCCAAACATACCTTCTGGAATTCTGGCTAAGTAGTTCAACCTTGGCCTCATCAGACAATAATACATTTTTCCACATGATGGAAGTCTGGGTATACCTTTTTGCAAACTTTAGCCGGGCTTGAATGTTGTTCTTTGTGATAAGAGGCTTTCGTCTGGCTAACCTACCCCACAACCCAGACATATGAATGATATGACCGATTGTTGTCACATGTAGGGAACAACTAGTTCTTGCCAGGAAATCTTGCAGCTCCTTTAATGTTGCAGTAGGCCTTGTTGGTGGCCTCCTTAATTAGTTTTCTCCTTGTCTTCTCATCAGTCCTGTAGGGATTTCCTAATCTTAGTAGAGTAACTGTTGAGCCATACTTTCTCTACTTATTGATGACTGTTTTCATTGTGCTACATGGGATGTTTAATGCTTTGGATACTTTTTTATACCCCTGTCCTGATTGATACCTTTCATTATTTTAAAAGCTGTTTGCAGACCATGGCTTTAAAGGAAGCCACAGTGACATTGGGCAAACTTACAAACTCAATGATCTGCCTGAGAAATGATCATAAAAAAATTGGAGCTGTGAGGTACTAATGCTAACAACCAATTCTTCATGTAGACTAGTACATTTTTATGGGGGCATTAATTAAGCATCTTGCACAAACATTGTATAAACGTTTTAACAAAAAATCTTACCAAATCCAATAATCAAAAAATTTTTCTTTTTTCTTTTGCAGAATTTTGACACATTATATGGATTTGTAATCTTGTGCTGATTGGCCATTGTGCATATTGTACACAAAATGGAGACAAGCAAACAAGTGCTTAACATAACTGGGCATTTACAGTGCGCTTATTGTAGTTATCAGTGTATAAGCAATGAAAACTTTCAGATTCATATTGGTACTTATCACCCAGTGCACTGTGAAAATGTTGATATAGGCAGACTTGGAAAGGTCATCTTTTATCAGAGAAGCCCCAAGCTTTTCCATTGTCAGATGTGCTTTTTCACTGGTAAGACATATACAAGTGTGTATGACCATGTTATAATCCGACACTCCTTTTCAGGAAGTGCCAACAATTCAATGTCCAAAAATAAAGGCAAGGAGAATGAGGTGCCCAAAGTTACACCTAGTGGCAATCAGGTGGCACTAGTTAAACCGGAAGGTGATAAGATGAAAGTCACCAGTGATCCAAAAGAAGAAAAAAATGATATGGAGTCAGAGTTCTTTTGCAGCACACCAGCAAAGTTTACACCACTTAACAGCACGAATGACAGTGAGTTGGAGATTTCAGATCTGGGCAGTCCTGATGCATCAAAAACTGAAAATAACCTAAAAAGAAAGCGAAATGACAGCAATGAAGAAGATAATTCACAAACTGAGAAAGAAGGTGATGACAGCAGTGCCATGCTAGATGATAGCTCGGCTAGTTTAAAAATGCAAGCTGAGCCTGATGAAGCCAAAGAGACTGCCCAGGATGAAGAAGAGGAATTTTTATCGAAATATATTCGTCGGAATGTAGGCAGGTACTACTGCAAAATCTGCAACTGGCGTGGCAAAATGAAAGGCTTTGTGCTGTATCATGTAAGCAGAAAGCACAATATTCCCAAACCTTATGCATGCAAAGAATGTGACAAGTCCTTCTTTCTGGAAAGTCTACTAAACAATCATGTGAACCTTCACCACAAGCAAGGACTATACAAATGCCCCTACTGCAATTTTGAGTCAAACTTTCTCCGAGGCATCCGGAAGCATCTGAAGCACTGTAACTCCCAACATGGGGAAGTAGTGGAACATGAGACTTGGGAAAGTGATGAACAGATGGAGGACTTAAATTAAAAGATCATTACTTTTAAGCATAGTATTGCTTTCTTAGATGTGCTTTTTTCTTTTGTGTTTGTGTGTTTCATTAATTGAATATTTAGTCCAAATAACATGCTTACACAGAGTTATGCTTCTTGACTTACCTAAGTGTAAATCGTTGTAGGAAATCAATTTAGAAAGTGACTTAAAAAGTATTTTTTTATATTCCAAATGTGTTACACAACTAAACATTGAAATACATTTTAGTAAGCATTGCATGATTGCCTTTAGTTTCATTTATCTCACATAGTTGTGGTCAACTTTGATACAAGGTAAAGAAATTTTATTGGAATATGTGTAAAAGAGAAATGGATTTTAATGACAGAGATACATGATAGACCTCTGCCAACTAGGAAGATGTGTCAAGTGAAAATGTATGTATTATGCCATTATTAAAGAATTTTTAACTTGATTTTCCTCTGAAATATCCGAGTGTTCTGTTCATTTTCTCTTGGTTTCACCAGCCTAGTAGGAATACTCTTCAACGTTTAATTACAGGACAGTTTTAAAATAACAGCCATTTTATATTCCTAATATACAATGTATGTAGTGTTTCTTTTATACATTGAAATAATTAAAGTATGATGTTTTTATTTCTTTAATATGTTGGAATGCTGTGCATTATTCTGTACAGTGCAGCTGTATTTAAAAAAAAAAAAAAAAAAAAAAAGTAGGTCCCAGATATGTAACAAACTTCTCCTTATGGTGGCTTCACTGTGTATGCTTGAGCTATGTTCAGCAGGTCTGCAGTTTTATTCTAAATCTTTCCTTCTGTCTTTTAGGCCTGTTAACTTTCGATATTTAATTGCCACAGTTATCCATTTTCCATCCTCTGGGTTCAGGCTTCCCTTATTTGATAAGTACAGAACCAACTTCTAGTGAAAAATCTTTTAGGTTGGTTAAGCAGCAGTTGGGGCAAGAATCTGCATCTGCTTTACTGAAAATCACTCGCTGCTGTTTAGTCAGTCTGCTGTTTGTTTTCTGTAGAAATATTCCTTTTTTCATTCCATATTTGTGATTCAGCTGAATTTCTGACAAGTTCTAAGGAAGAAATTACCATTTGTAAAACATTCTTTATAAATACAAGTAAACTGCACCAAGCCATGATTGCTTTCATTATATGCGTGAGCTGTACCAAAGTGTTAGAAGTTGAATTTTCTTCATTGATCATGTTAACAATAAAATAATGCAAATCAGTGCTTCCCAAACTCGGTCCTGGGAAACCACTGTGGCTGCAGGCTTTTGTTACATCCAGATTCATAATCGGTGACAACACCTGATAACACTGATCTCATTTAATTAGCTGATATTTTTTGTCTTATTCTACAGCAGCATGATTTTTACATTTATAATCCATTTAGAAATAGTTCTGCTTTTGCTATAGATTTAAATGCTTAAGTCTCTTTTGTTGATTTCATTATATTCTGCCGTTTCTCTGTGCAGTTTTCCAACTTTGTTGTATCTTATTAATGACAATTAAAAACAAGCAGGGCAGACACCCAGGCAAACAACACTGAATAATCAAAGGCTGCAACTACTTTAGCGTCAGACCAATTAATTAGTAAATAATGGATTAATTAAACAATTAGAATACCTGGAAAAGTAGAATAAAAATCAAGATGAAAATATTGTTAAAAGGAAAAAAACACATT
The DNA here is from genome assembly GCF_900747795.2 of Erpetoichthys calabaricus. Lineage (NCBI taxonomy): Eukaryota > Metazoa > Chordata > Cladistia > Polypteriformes > Polypteridae > Erpetoichthys > Erpetoichthys calabaricus. The sequence continues at coordinate 177,692,280 of NC_041397.2, forward strand.
ATTCCCATATATATACACTAGGGGGTTTCATCCCCTGCTTGCTTCGCTCACCAATCCCTGTGTTTGGTTTTCCAGATACACACTTCTAAGATTTTTTTTCTTTGAATTGTTGCTATTTCATTAGTTTCACTTTTATTTCAGAACTTCTTTTAAAACAATATTTGGAATCTTTCGAGTCCCAACATGCTGAATCTTTTAAATGAGGTATGTGAGATGTGTTTAATGACTTTGTACCATAATTCAGGATAGGTTTCTCTGTTTGGAATTTCAGCACAGACAAAACGATATACATCATCAGCAGTTAATATTTTTTTTTTGCAAAGTAACCAATAAATGCATGTGAGGTAAACCCCGTTTTTGAAATTCTCTGACTTAAACTTCAAAGCCTTACAATATTTACATCAGACATATCACCCATGTCCATATATTTGATCTCTATTCGCCTTTTCGTTATTTCTCCGAGTAATTTCTTTGTTTACTTTCTTTGTTTTGACACTTTAGTTTTTTTCTGCTTTCATATTCTGTATCTTGCTCTGCATGTGTTGCGCACCTACGTTTTTTTTTTTTTTTTTTGAGTCTTTTGAATTCCACTGTTTTCATTATCTATAACCTGCTCTGCATGTGTTTGGCTCCCTTGTTTTTTAACCTCTTTATGACGTTTTACGTTTTTGTTTTCTACTCTTTGTCTTCTATTTCTGACCTTTGTACTGCTATTTTTTCAATTACACCTGGTCCGTGATGATTATTTTCCCTTTTTCGAGTAATAATTTCCTTTTGTTTGTGCTAATGCGATCTTTACTATCTTTTTTTGATACTGTAGCGACCTCCGTGGTAAAGTCTCACAAAAGTTTTACTTTAACAATCAAGAAAAAGAACGCCAACTTCATAACCCCAAACACAACCTTCTAGCACCCTCTCCAACCCCCTCCTCCCGTCCCAGGACTCCCCAACTTTACCGCATCAATCAATAACCCGCTGTCAGTCTTCCGTGCTGTACTCCACCCTCTCTCAATCGAACCTAACAGTCACTCAAAAAAAAAAAAACCTTCAACCTGGAAGGGACGCTACGATACTTTCAAATTTTCCTGCTTTCATATTCTTTACCTTTCTCTGCATGTGTACCGCACCATCATTTTTTTTGTTTTTTTTTAGCCTTTTGAATTCCACTGCTTTCATAATCTCTAACTTGCTCTGCATGTGTATAGCGCCAACGATTTTGAACGTCTTTATGAAGTTATACTTTGTCTTTTAATTCTGAGCCTGATTTGGACGTGCTTTTTTTCCAATTCCACTTGTTCCGGACTGATTATTACTTTCCTTATTTTCTGAATTTGCACCTAGATTATTCTTTTCCTTTTTTGCATTTTTTTCTCTCCAACGCTTTTGAGTCTCTTTTCTCCACGCTGCTCTTTCTTCTTCGCTTAGTTGTCGACATTTCATCTATAGCGTATTGTCCTTATATGCTTTATATGCGCTGAGGGCCCTGGATCTGCCTTGTATGCTTTATATGTGCTGAGAGCCCTGGATCTGTGTGTGCTCAAAGCCTTGTCACGACTGAGTGTTTTGCTGCCCGTGGTCATATTTGATATTGGTTGTAAGTGGGGCGTGTCTTGCAAGAATCTCATGTTCTTCATCCCCACAAGACGCTCCGTGGCCAATCTCTTTCGTCTCGCGGATCTTTTAAGTGTCTTCCATGATCTTCACGTGAAGATCACGTCTCGTCTCCCTAGTCATTCTCTCCCAGGATTTTATATATATATATATATATATATATATATAAAGACTTGGTTTCTAATTTCTATATTGTTCCCAAAACATAGGAAATAACAGTTCACTTAATTAGCCCAGGAGTCCAATTTAAAACAGAAGTTGGTTGGAACAAAAACCTGTAGCCGGTCCCCAGGACTGAGTTTGGGAAGCACTGATATAAGTAGTACCTTGCATCAATTGTCCTTGCTTTTCCACATGTACCTAATAGGTTATGTGGATCATAAGCATATCTCTCTGTAAAGTTTTTCCACATGGTGTGGTCCTCCTACTTCTTTAAATTAGACCTCTGTTTTATATGCACTCTTTCATTCTTTCCTCGTAATAAATGAATCTTGCATTATTTATCTAAATACTGGATGCTTAGGTTCAAGTTCAGACCTTGTCTGAAGTGCATGTGGTATGTTAAGCCTCTTAGGAATTGTATTGTCATTGGGTACATTGATGTTACTGAATTTTATGAGGTCTCTGAGCAGTACCATTATTTTTGTATGTTCCTGAGGCACAAACTGATCTTTTCATGTTGTGTCCAGTTACTAAATTATTATTACTAATGTGGGCATTGATTTCATTACAGGGTCCAAAGTCTTCATTCCAAGTCTTGGAATAGGGTGTGTGGAAAAAAAAGGGTTGCAGTTATTATAATGTACATGATTTTTTCTGTTCCCTTTTGCCTTTTTATTTATTTTAAAAAGTTGTTGAATAACTCACTACCATTTGTTTTTCCAATGGTGTTCTATGTCCATGAAAAGGATATTTTGTTCCTTCTTCAAAATTATAGACATTGTTCCATGTGCAGCCTTACTATTTCCATCTAGAGCTATTTTGAAGCAGTGTGTCTCAGGGGTGAGTAAATGGTTTTTGTCCCATGAAACCCTTATTATTTGTATTTCTTTGTAAGCACTAATCTCATTGTCCCTGTAAACATTTCCTATGATGTATTTTTAAAAAAGAGCTGTAACTCAATTAGTCTTAAGATATTTGTGTAATGTGCATTCTTTTTGTTCTTTGGGCACAATTTCAAAGACTTGAATTTCTAGGTGTTGATCCTCTTTTAATGTACTACTCTAAATTATAAATTTCAGGTTTTTGCTATTTTTAATACGTAAAATTTGAGAACTTCTTGCTTATTTCGCATATCCATATATCAAATTTCCTACCTCGAAAGGTTCCAGTAATATGGAAGCAACTGCATGTTGAGTTGGGGATTGCTAGGAATTTACGGGACTGGATTGCACAAGTATAAAGAATTATCTTGCTGGTACATCTGGGCATGCTCCTGATGAGATGGCAGATAGCGTCCTGGGGAATCTCTTCAGAGTTTCCAATGCAGATTCAGAATATAAAGGGTTAGTGAACTTTGGATGAAGACATAACAAAATAACATTCAGATAGTGTAAATGCAATTAGCAAAGGATTGGTATAAAATGAAGTAATTACTGTCCACACTGCAAAGGAAAAATTTGAAAATGTAGCATAATTAAATAGTTTTTCCACGGTCCAGTCCAAATCCATTAACGCAGAGATGGCAATACCCTGGAGAATCGTGGACAATCGTCAAAGCATGGTGGTGGTCCTCAGTGGAGTATTCGCTCGTCAGATCACTGGAGTTGGGGGAGTGTCCCCCTCAGAGAAATGCTGCCAGTCTTCAAAGCAGGGGTATGGGTGTTCAGTCTTGGAGTATCTCTGCCACTCCTTCGGGTTTGGAGCAGACTGTTGGTAGTGGGAAAGATTGAGGATGATAGAGCAATGTCAGTTACTTAATAATCCACCTGCACAACACACTTTGCAAGTCATCAGTGACCGGTTCCCAATAAAAATAAAAGTGACTAGCAACTTAACTGAGGCAATGCTCGACTAATAGTTTAAGAAGCCCTACAGTAGGAAATAACTTGTGTGCACGACTTTTGTAAAACAGGTTTGTAGAAGCTACCCAGTAAAATACAGCATACTTTTTCAGAGAACAGACACACAAATTCATCAGTTTTTGAAGGCTCCAGGAAGTATTTACATCAGAGAAATTACAAATCTAGCTATATTGGTTGCACTACTTAAAAAGTTACACAAAGAGTAATAGAATAACATGAGATGAATATGTAAAAGTCAGTGATTGTGTTCAAAGATACAGTATTACTGGTTACTTTTTTTTCATTTACTTCTCTTAGAATAAATCACACTTAAAGTAAAAATTACAAATAATACAAACAGCGTAATAGATATTTATTATGCAAAGTATTCACTGTACAGAAATTCTGCCAAAAAATCAAGTTTTAAAAAGATTTATACATTTTTTTTTCCTGTTAGATTTTATATTATATACCTAAATATACATTCTTGTAAGAAAGTAAAAAAAAAAAAAAAAATCAAGTCTATCCCCAATATTTGAAATTATATATTTTCCCTGGTTTTCTGTAATTTAATTATTTGTTTCAGTAAAGTTTTAAAATCTAATATAGTTAATAGTTAATATTTAGATGAGGTCAGCTACATTCATTGGCATTTCTTCAACAGCAGTGTTGTAGAACATCTCAATATCATGCAGAAAGCGCTTATCCTCCTCTGTCACAAAATTTATTGCAACTCCTTTTCTTCCAAAGCGACCTCCACGACCAATTCTGAGGGGAAACAGTTAACTTTTTGATTAATTAGTAATCTGAAGAAATCTGAATGAAAACAATAATACAGTACTACCGGATTATTAATAAACTATTCTTTCCCAGAAGTGGTCACAAGGGGGCACTATAATTGAATAAATAATGATTGAGATGTGTTTGCAATAAAAGCCTTTGCTTACCACTCATGTATTATTAGTAAAGAAAATAAGAATATTTATTTTTCCGGTACCCTAAGGAAGTGTTGTGGTTTTTTATTTAAAAAAAAAAAAAAGATTGATTGCAGAAAGGTTTATTGATTTAAGGATGGAACAGAAAGTTTCTGTAAACATTAACACTTTGTAAAACTAATTTTTAAATTATTTTTCAAATAACCTCAGTAACAGGAATAACAGATATATAATAAAATGTACAAATTTGTTTATTTAGTGTCTAAACTCATATCTAGACCTGATCATGCAAGGAAAATTAAGTTGGTTTCATCAAAAACACTGGAGTAATAATTACACCATTATTTGAAGTATTTCATTCAAAAGTTTGATATTTTTTTTTTTTTAATGAAGGCACTGCAGCCATAATTAGATTGGTCCCTAATTGGTCCTGCCAAGTAACCAGTACTTAAAATGGTGGTACTTGTCATACAAGCACTGGGAAAACATTAGCAAAATATTACAGTTGCCACTTACATCATTACACATTCACTGTTTGGTACAATATTGCCACCACTTTTGTCCTAACGAGGTCCAGTTTGTCACCAAACACCATTTGATAACACCATATTTGATAACCTAAACCATTACACCACCACCCCAAAACTGCACTGTTCACCCCAACAAAGATTAATATATTAGTTCATACAGTTTTCACCATGTTCCAACACCAGTATGCTTTTCTACTCCTCCAGTGGCCTGTATGTGCGCTGCTCACTTCACTTATGTCAATGGAAAATAAGCAGGTATGGTTTCAGTGATCTTCTTTTGGCCTGCCTATAGTCACACAACATTGATGCACAAGGAATACTCCTGTTTCCTTTTCTCTTCACCCTGTACACCTCAGACTGTAATTATAACACCAGGGATCTCCTTTGTAAAAATTTACATGGATTTAAGCCAGAAAATATGCATGTGCCAAAATACAGGAAAATGTGTATAGCAAAAAAAATCAGATTAATAAAACCCACCGTGCACACATTTCTATGCGATTTAGTAGTTTCTGCCCTGAAACAACCATATATGGAGCGTGCTAATGAACTTATACAATCATGATGCTGCAGAAATTCATTGACTGGTAGAGCAGTTATATCTAATTGTGAAATAAAGCCTTCCTCTGACCAAAATAAGCACAACATAATAATTTTAGTAGTTTTTTTTTTCTGCACATATTTTTGATATTTAAATTTTTTTCAGTTTTCTGACAAGTACACAAGCAGGATATTGTTAGCATCATCTTTCTTAACAAGTGTTAAGTAACTCACCTATGGATGTAGGTTTCTCTGTTAGTTGGGAGATCATAGTTAATGACTAATGACACTTGTTGAACATCAATCCCTCTTGCCTTCAAAAAATAAGAAATACATTTTAGACAAAATCTTGATAACGTGTTACAAGCTCATCTCTTTTGAGGTGTTTTTATTTCATTCCATTTTCCTAAGTCGCTTATCCAGGGTAGGGTTATGGGGTAGCTGGAGCCTAACACAGCAGTCACTGGACACAAGGCATGAACAACACTTGATCAGGGTGCCAGTCCATCTCTGATGAAAATACAAACATGGGCCACATTAGCAACTTCAGTTCACCTAACCTGTATATCTTGGGACTAAAGGAGGAAACTCCACCTAAGGACCTCCTAGAATATTAACCCAGGGCTCCTTGTTGTGAGGCAGCAGTGCCAGAATTCCTGCTGCCTTTTATGACTTATTTCTTGTTAATTGCTTGTGAAACAGCATCAATTAGCACCAGATTGTGCAATATGTCTTAAGTCGCATTAAATGCGAAACATTGTAACACTTTGCAAATACAAATGCAAAATTATGGTTTACTTTTTATGGTTATGAATGTATTTGTGTATTTTCCTAAAACAGTAAACATTAGCACCAAAGTGTGCTTTGTGACGTCCTAGGTAATAACCAGCAATAAAAACATTTTAAATTAACTAGGGGACTTTGCCCCCTGCTTGCTTCGCTCGCCAGTCTCCTGGCCTGCGCCACGTACCAGCCACATCGCGTCTCTCCCGCTCTACTTTTCCCTGATGTCAACACGAATTAGACGATCTACAAGTCTCCGACTTAAAGTTTAAATCTGAACAATATATTAGATCTCTTTTCGCTGTTCCGTTATTTCACTGAGTAATAATTTGTTTGTTTGCTAATGCGATCTTTACTATCATTTTTTTGAATTTTAGTACTTTCATTATCTCTAACCTGCTCTGCATATGTATCATGCCAACATTTTGGAACCTCTTTACGATGTTGTACTTTGTCATCTACTCTCTTTTATTTCCGGCCCCGGGCGTGGTTAAATCTCTTGGCACAAGGTGTCATCTCACGGGACTTGAAAGTATTTCTCTGAAAAAGTCTCATCTCATCCCTGGGTTTTTTTATATAATAGAGAGAGAACGCTGTCACTGTTATACAGTGTTACAAGTCATCTTTGTGGATATTGAAGTTATCAGGGCTATAAATATGGCAATAATTAAAATCTATCTTTTTGGTAATAACTACATATTTTATAATTGTCTCTGAAAATGGCTTAACATCATATAACTGTAGGTGACAGGAAATTAACAGAAGAAATATGTGGAAATTAATTGCTTCTCATGACTCATGAGAATTTCCTATGTAATAAAATTTATTTTATTTTCCTTTTTTTATTGGTGAAATGAAACTCAAAAGTTTGTAATAAAACATGCAAAAAAAATAAATAAAATGTATTTTTTTCCCCTACCATTCAGCTGATAAATTACTTTTGTGCGTTTGGTGGATCCCCTTGATGTTTCAACAGACTGAGAAATCTATATTACGGCAAGAATGGGGGAATCCCCCTTAGTGTAGTATTTCTATATTAGCACTATAAAGTTAAAAAAAATTGCTGCCACCCCAAGCTTTTACTGCCCCAGGTGACCACCTACTTCACCTAAAAGGGAGATCCAGTCCTCTGTGTGTGTGTTTATGTATGTATAGTAGACTATAGTATGCTCATATTTGGTGGACAATATATCATTATATCTAAGTTATTTAGAAATATTTATGTCCAATGTATTTATTGATGTATATGAAGTAATTGAAATAGTTTTACCCTAGGTTTTAGGTAGTTGTACAATGCAGTACATTCAGATTGCTAAATGTAGAAAAATGCTTATTTGCACATATTCACACATTAACAGAAAGACTTAATAAATATTAACTGATGTGTTGATTACCCAGAAACAAGTTGAAATGGCAGATTGACACCACTTCTGCATTCCAATCACCAGGGGTCATTGTTATGCAGTGATCTCAGCTGGTTACTCCACACTGCTATACACCTAGTTAACTCTACCACTGGCTTATCTGTTTGCAAAAATTTTTTGTTTATATTTGTTATGTGACTGTGTTCCATTTAAACTGGGTATATTTGTTTTGTATATCACTAACCAAAATATATACAGTATACAGCTGGATAATACAAATACTTGTGTGACACTGAAATGCTTTTTTTAGCTAAACGTGTGTGTATATATAATATACTGTATATACTCTGTTTGAATTAGGTCTTGTCTCGCAGGGCTTGAAATTTTATCTCATGGGATTTCACTTTCACCAAACAACAAATCTTTTAATTCTCGCAGATATGCCTCTTCATTGGGAAGAAACACTACTTTTCCCTGATGGCAGCATGAATTAGACGATCTACAAGTCTCCAACTTAAAGTTTAAATCCAAACAATATATTCAATCTGTCTTCGCTGTTCCGTTATTTCACATATTAATAATTTCCATTTGTTTGCACTAATGCAATCTTTACTATCATGTTTTATTATTTTCTATCAGACTTTTTAATTTTCGTACTTCCATTATCTCTAACCCGCTCTGAATGTGTATCATGCCAACGTTTTTGAATTCTTTACGACGTTCTACTTTGTCATCTACTCTGTCTTTTATTTCCAGCCCCGGGCGTGGTTAAATCTCTTGGCACAAAGTCTCGTCTTGCAGGACGTGAAAGTGTCTCTCTGAGAAAGTTGCGTCTTGTCTCTCTTCCCAAGGTTTTTTATTATAATAGAGAGATATAACAATACAATATAAGCTTTTCATATAATATATTTCGTGGAATTCTGTGGCCAAGAAACACCAGGAAAATTTCAGTTTTAAAAGTAGTATGTAATTGTTTATGGAACAGGAAGGTATAGTAATAAAGGATTTAATATGTTTGTCTTCCAGCTCTATGAACTGAACTTCTTTTATTGTCTGTGTGGACATTGCATGTTCTCCCCCATTCTAAGGGAGTTAACTTTGGGGAAACTCAAATTTCTTGACTTAATCCCAAAGACGTGTTTATTATGCTAAGTAGTGAACGCTACTGCTTTCTGCAGTCTCATGTAGATTTACATTATGTATTGTGCCCAGTGATACAAAAAAATACTTGAAAGCCCCACTTTAATAGCAAAAAAATGGAAAGATAGTTTAAGAACAAAATATTTATTGATGCAAGGTGTCTCTTACAAATACATTAAATCAAAATAAAAAAGGATATACGTTATTGTGGTTTCAGTTATTAAAAATCCTAAATAAAGTTGTGGAACAATTCCCATTTCTTGAAAAGAACATGAAATTGTGACTGCTGTTTTAAAATATACTTGTGTTCGAGTACAGTTTGTTAAACTGACATGCTGAACAGTGGGAGATATGTGAGGACTGAAACCAGCAACCTTTCAGTTTTCAGTCCTACATGTCATAGCTGTAGCTTACACTGCCTGTAATAGTGATGCTTTTGATAATAATAGGAGCAATTCAAGCTAGCATACTTTACTCTCATTAAGGCTAGGCTATACTGGTGGGTATTATGTCAACTGAATTTTTAATTTACAAAGATTTGCATTTGAAGATTTTTTTTATTTTTAATGTCCTGTATTTAGCACAAAAGTAATATATCAATAGACTGAAACAAATACATTTAATAATGGAAGCATTGGAATATGCACCTGAGAATCCATTTTTCTCTCAAAGTATACCTCTGATGTTATTTCTGTTACATTCAGGTAATCTGGTAAAGGTGTCTAAAATGTCAATTCTGGCAGTTGTATTGGCAGAGAATGCCTGAAACAGCAGCAGGCCAGGAGCAACACAAAGGAAGAGGAGAGAGAGGTTAGGAGCATGTGCTGATAGTGCGTTGCCACACCCACCACATCATGAATCACCTGGATTCAGACCCAAGTGCAGCGGGTGACACCACCGGAACAAGTTTTTTATGGTGGCTGGAGTGCCAACCCTGCCACCAACCCCCACGTTTTCCCTGCAAATTGGAGGACCTGTTTGCAGGGCTGGTTACAGATTAACGTCATACCCAAGATGAAGCAATTGCAGATTAAGGGCCTTGCTCAAGGGCCCAGTACAGTAGAGTAGAGTCACTTCTGGCATTTTACAGGATTCAAACTGGCAACCTTCCTATTGCCGGCACAGATCCCTAGCCTCAGAGCCACCACTCCACCTATACAATGTAAGAGGCTGGTGATTTTCAGTTAGGTTGAAATTTGGCATCTGTATGGTCATTAATTTCAACAGGTGAAAAAATCATTTAAAAAGCAAAAAGGTAAAATTTTATTTACCAGCAAATCAGTCGTAATGAGGACTCGACTGGAGCCAGATCGGAATTCTCTCATAATAAGATCCCGTTCTTTTTGATCCATATCACCATGCTGTTATAAATAAAAACGCACACCTAAACATTAAGAAGTTTCCATGAGTGAAATAATGAGTCAGAAATTAAAATTTCAAATACTAGGGAAACACCACAAAGTGTTGTGCAAATAAAAGGCATTATTATCCCATGGCTAAGCAACATTTAATAATGTATCTTTTTGTAGTGAACACTATTTCCTGTGCTTTACATGTACAGAGCTATTTTAAAAATTGCTTACTTGTACATTTTTTTTTAAAACTGGTGGTTTAAGAGATGTGCTCTGGAGCACACAGTGACAAGTCCTTTGGTGTATACTGTATTTCAACATTGTACTCGCTAAGCCTGCCTAAGTAGTCTGTAAGCAATTTAACAAGTAGATACTAAACTGCTCATGCAGTTCCAGGGGGTGATCCAAGTTTTGATCTTTCTAGCTAGGTTTTTGGCAGATGGAATTTAATGTACATTATTACATGTAGGAAGTAAAATGTTAAATTTAAATACACCTTATGAGCAGGATGTCACTATGCATAAGACAGTTTACAGAAGAGGTCAAGAAGGTTAATAGGATGTTGGATTTTATAGCACAATGTGAAACATACAAGTCATTGGAGGTTATGATTAAGCATTTGTGAAACCCCATCTGGGATACTGTATACAGTTTTAGTCTCTATATTACAAAAAAGTGCAAGTCCAGGGGAGACTGACTAAGCTGATTCTGGGACTGAGTGATATGAACTATGAGGACAGACTTGAAGGAGTTGAACTATGGAGATTAAGAGTTAACTTTAAAGCTCTTCAATCAGGACACTGGGACAGAGACGGACAAAGTGAATAGAACTGGGTAACTTCTTGGTTAAGATGACCTGTTCTCATAGTGTTTGAATGTTTTTAAAAAAATCCAATTAACTGCCATAAACTTTTCTTCATCAGCTCATTTATAACACAAGCACACTGGAGACCATTACATTTTGAGACTATTTGACAATAACATACGTGAGGAAAAACTGCAGACTTTTACATGAGATATAAAGTGGAATTGTGACATGTTGTGAATGGTGTGTGTAAATAAATAACATTGTCTATCTCCTTCTTTTAATACAGAATTCTTTGTAAACATACTGTAGATAAGCCATCAAGCAGAAGGCTGTCATACCAAGGCTGAAACTGTAAAATCACGAGCGTGCATTTTTTCTGTAAGCCAATCCACTTTTCTTCTTGTGTTCACAAATATCACCGCCTGTGTGATTGTCAGAGTTTCATATAAGTCGCACAAAGTGTCCAGTTTCCATTCCTGAAACAGACAAAAAACAGTAAGCTCATTTGAATATATTTTCTTTGAGTGTATTTGAAACCTTACCGAGATAACATGGTTTCTCAAAATCACAAATGATAACTGATGTAAACTTTACATTTTAATCCATTTATATAAATACTGTAGTTTTTAAACAAAAATAATGATTAAGTCTCACCCAATGTAGAAATCCATTTTTAATGTTCTATAGATTGTGGGGTTAGTGGTGGTGTAATAATTCTTGCTGTCACCTTACCAGAGTCCTGGGATTCAAATCCCAGCCAGGTCATTATTCTTATTATTCTGTTTGAAGGTGACACATTCTTTTAGTGTTTCTGTTGTGTTTTCTTTGAGTGATTCATTTTCTTTTTCTTCAACAATCTAAAGTTACATTACTTGACAATTCTAAAATTGGGTGGGTGTGTTCCTGATTAGTGTTGGACTGCAGTGACCATCAAGGGCTGGCTCCTTCTGTTCTACATTTTTTCCAAGGGTAAACTTTAATAAACAGAAATGTGGTAAAATATAGAGATTCACCTGAATGTTTGATTCATGTCAGAAATGTATTCTTTGATATGAAAATAATTGCATAAAAATTAATAGCAGTGAGATGAGGAATACACGACAATAACTAGAAAACAGCATTTGTTTTTTCTAGGGTAATTTACAAGAGACGTTCTTGAAAAAAATGTTAATTCAGCTGAAGGGTAGATATGATGAGTTTTAACTTGTAAATGGTAATAATTTCCTTCTGTTTTAGTGAAATCATTGCTTAGGTTTCTCTTTTATGGTACTGTATGGCCATGTCAAAATCAGTCATGTAATAATATAATAATTACCTCTCTTTCTACACTAATGTAAAATTGTTTGATACCCTCCAAGGACAATTCTTCTTTCTTTACAAGGATTCGAATTGGCTCTCGCATGAACTTCTTTGTGACATCCAGCACCTCTGCTGGCATGGTAGCAGACAGTAATACAACCTGGATTAAAAATAAAAAGTTATAAATATGTTACTGTATGCACAACTTTATGGGTCTGACAATAGAGAGAATTATTATATTATTTATATTTACCCACAAAACAGGGGGAAAATATTTAAAGATGCATTTGCAATATTAGTTTTGTTAAAATATTCTTTGTATTAAAAACTAATTAAATTTTTTGAACAGTGCTGAAATCTCAACTCAGGTTCTCAACCACAGGTTTGTTTGCCATGCTTACCATGACTCTGAATTCAATCAGCAGTAAAGATAAATTCATAAATGGTAAGCCTGGGCAGTGCAGCTGTTGACCACAAATGGTTTACCAACATTCATTTCACTCATCACTGTCCACTAAGTCCAAAGATTACAATAGAGTTGTAGATATGTAAATTATTCTTACTTTTTCATCTTATATAAAGCACAATACTTGCTAGGAAGAACGAGAATAAAAAGTAAATGTTTGTACAGTTGAATGAATGGATTGCAGTATTGCATCACAGCAAGACGTGCAAAAGTCTATTTCGGACTCTTAGTACTTGCAATTTTAGTTTAATGTGGCTTATTTCTTTTTGTCTCAGATTTATTAAAGGCAATTTTAATATTCTTGCCTATTTAAAAATACCATTCACATAACTATATAAAGTCTTTCATCCATCCATCCATTATCCAACCCGCTGAATCCGAACACAGGGTCACGGGGGACTGCTGGAGCCAATCCCAGCCAACACAGGGCACAAGGCAGGAACCAATTCCAGGCAGGGTGCCAACCCACCGCAGGACACACACAAACACACCAAGCACACACTAAGGCCAATTTAGAATCGTCAATCCACCTAACCTGCATGTCTTTGGACTATGGGAGGAAACCGGAGCTCCCGGAAGAAACCCACGCAGACACGGGGAGAACATGCAAACACCACGCAGGGAGAACCCAGGAAGCGAACCCAGGTCTCCTAACTGCGAGGCAGCAGCGCCACCGTGCCTCCCTAAAGTCTTTCATATGCTCATAATAAGTTAATGCACTGTCATGCATCAGAGGATCACCTTCTGGGCTCATTTGACTTATGTAACACCACCCCGGGATGAGAGGGGGCGCTGTTGCTAATAGTGTCATTTCCTTTTCTCTCCACAGTGCCTAGAAGATCCCCATTGAGGGCAACTGACTCAACCCCTTCCTGTCTGACCCCTATAAAACCTGGTCCCCGCCCCAGAAGGTGGGGTTCTACTCTTGGACTGAGCGCACTGCATGACAGAGCTCCTGACCACCTAAAGATAGATGAGTGAAACAGCCCAAAGGGTATGTTTGGTTATTTTCTGTTCACACCTTTTGTTTTCCCATGCCAAAAAGCAATTGTTTTGCTTTAAGTGATTTATTTTAAATGGGATAACCCAATTTGTGTTCCCCACATTTCTTTTGGGTTCAGTGATTCCCTCACCTGATGTTCACTCATATACTTTACAAAGTGAGGTGGTGCTATTTGCATTTCTGATTTTCTTTTTTGAAATTTGATGCTACATTTTTATATGATCCAATTATTAAAAATAAAGATTTGTTTTTACAGCAGTACAACAATTTTTTTCTCAAAGTTCAGCTAGTGCTAACATATTACAGCTACTCATTCTAATTTTCATGAGACTGGATCAGAGGATTTATGAATGAATGTAAAGGAATGAAAAAATGACTATTAGTAATGTTACATTTTAATGGCTGATCCTGCAAGAAGAGGAAAAAAGCAACATCCATCCATTATCCAACCCGCTGAATCCGAACACAGGGTCACGGGGGTCTGCTGGAGCCAATCCCAGCCAACACAGGGCATAAGGCAGGAAACAATCCTGGGCAGGGTGCCAACCCACCGCAGGACACACAAACACACCCACACACCAAGCACACACTAGGGCCAATTTAGAATCGCCAAACCACCTAACCTGCATGTCTTTGGACTGTGGGAGGAAACCGGAGCGCCCGGAGGAAACCCACGCAGACACGGGGAGAACATGCAAACTCCACGCAGGGAGGACCCGGGAAGCGAACCCGGGTCCCCAGGTCTCCCAACTGCGAGGCAGCAGCGCTACCCACTGCGCCACCGTGCCGCCCAAAAAGCAACATGTTTGACAAAAATAAATTCTTTAAAAAATACAATGGACCTATCCATCCAACTAATTTTGAAATTCAGGATTACTGGTATTTTAAATGAAAAACATATCCCACATTTTCAAAATCTCAAAAGAGTGTTCTACATAGTTGTATACGTAGATAGTTTAAAATTGTTTTTAGTCAAAAACCACTAACTGTATCTCCTTTGTAGCTTTTTTAAAAGAAGCTCATAAATGTGTATCACTCCTCTAGATACTTATACAGTTCTAGATATACGTAAGGAAGTGTGAGCCATGGAGTCCTTGCACACTAGTGTTGATCGGCAGCATTTGCCAAAACAGTTTCTGCTGTGAAAATGATGTGTTCACCAGTGACCTTGTTTGCAGAATATTTTCCTGGAAACTTGCTATGCGGCTGGCTTAGACAAAGTTTTTTTTTTTTCTCGGTGCCCCATGTTACTTTACCAGGCCACTGTGACATCATGGATCTGTAGAAGCCAATGTTGGACAGGGCAGCACCCTGAGTATATAATTCTTATCCTAGTAGTGGGTTAAAAATTAGCAGAAAATATGCGAATGCAGAAGGAATGTGTCACTGTAATTGTGTCTTAAAGGTACTGACTTTTTGTACAGCTTTGTATGTAACATTTGTATAATAGGTGAGCGTACCCCTTTAACAGTATTACATAGAGTGCTGCATAGTTGATGCAAACTGGAAAGAATAAAGAATACATGTGCTTTACTGTTTGTGCTGATTAGGTAGCAGTGGCAGTGAACGAGGAAAAGATTCAGGGGAAGAAAAAAGAAAACTAACTGTACTTTTAGTGTGCTCTTTACTTTTTGAAGCCCTAGCCTAATGTTACTCGATTATTTAGCTCTTTTGTAAGTTGCTTTGGATAAAAGCGTCTGCTAAGCAAATAAATGTAAATGTAGTGTGTGAGAGGTGAGTACCTGCCATCAAATCTGTGCAGGGCAAGCCTTAGTGAAATTAGGTTTTGTATCTGCCAGAAATTTTACTGTTCTGATATTGAATACTATTAATGTTACCTTAGCACTGCTGCCTCACAGCTCAGGTTACATTTTTGGCCACAATAATCAGCCCAGCAGAGCTGGCAGATGTTTTCCCAGCCACACTTAATAGACCATTGCACCATTATAATCCAGTCAAAACCAGTTCTGTTCCTCCTTCTCCATTGACTTTAATGCATTTTGCTGCATTTGTCAAAGTTCCTGGACTTTTCTGTGATTTCACTGAACTTAAGGTGAAGTAAATTCAGCAGGGTTCATCCACTTACTATTACACACAGATCTGAATTCCAACAAATTGTTGCATGAAGGTTTACATGTACTCATTGTAGTTGTATCCATTCACATTCACAACTTGAGCATATCCCACCATAGTCGAATGTGTGACACAAATCACAAACATGTTGAAATGCTGAAAATGCTCATTTCTTTGTCATTTTTGTGCATCTTCTAATTTTGATTAAAAAATATTCATATTTTCTAAGTAGTTGCTTACATTTTCTTAATGGGATAATTGATTTTGACATCCATATGCAAAATAATTTTGCTCTAAAACATCTTCACTGAGATCTGTGTAAAGTATAGTCCAAGCTGCCTTCATTGATTTTTCAAAGACTTTAATAAAAAACACCATATTATACACACAAGTGTGCAATTCATTAAAAAATCACTACCAAGATCTGTAACACATTGTTAAAGAATTTCTGAAATGCCTTTTTAAAGAAAGTTTTTTTTTTCCCCATAGTGAGAACTCAGAAGCAAGCTTTCATTTTCAGAAACAAATATTTAAAATTATTCTATTTTCCCAGCAGCTTTCTTAATAAAACTGTTATACGTAAGGTACCTGAATATTTGAGTTTAGTTTCTGAAATATCTCATAGATTTGATCCTTGAATCCTCTGCTCAGCATTTCATCAGCCTCATCCAAGACAAATATTTTGATAAATTTTGGGGCTACAATAATCAAAAAGTAGGAAACAAATTAGTCCAGAATAACTGCACTATTACAAAGAGATTGGCTGAATCATCATGTCGTCTGCCTCACTGTGCACCAAATATGGAGTTTAAAAATGAAAAAAGCATGAAACAAGATAACGCAATTTGTATCCATTTTAATTACTTAGGATAATTGAACTTTAACTCAGTATATGTATATACTGTACTTACAAATGTAACGCCTGTTGAGCATGTCAAAAACTCGACCGGGTGTACCAACCACCACGTGAGGTGCTTCTGCTTGCAGTTTTTGCATTTCCGTGCGGACATTTGTGCCCCCAATACAAGCATGACACGATGCTCCCATATAGTCTCCTAGGGCGAGAACCACCTTTTGTATCTGAAAATAAACAAAACGGATACAAACAGAAGAATATTAATGCACAACAAAAATAGCCAATTTGAGGTACCAAGGTTAAGGAAAAAAAACTAGAAAAACTACTAATCAGAATCTGTGGGAGGCACGGTTGGACAGCTGCCTCACAACTCTAGGAGACTGAACTTGAATTGTGGATCTGATTACTACAATATGGGGTTTGTGTGTTCCTCCATTATTTGTATGGGTTTTTGCTACATTCTAGACATGTACTTAAGAGGGTGTAGTTACAGTTTCTTCCAACTCTGCTTTAAGACAGACAGAGGGTTTTTAAGTAATCAACAGAATTTGGAACACTTGTGCAAATTGTTTGCTTCAACTTGCAGGCTTAATTTACTTTAATTGCTTCAGAACATCTGTAGGTTGTAACCTATTAGTTGTTCCCTGAAGAAGGCCCATTTTTAATATTCTGAAATTTCCTTTTTTTCAGCTTTTGCTAACCTGATTTTTATATTTAAACCTCTGGCAGTTTATAGCTTACCTTTTCACCATTTTAGGTCATTCATTGCATTTCAACTGATTAAATTTGAAGAAAAGCTGGGGAAAAGCCAAGCAAAATGACACCTTTTATTGGCTAACTAGAAAGATTACAATATGCAAGCTTTCGAGGCAACTCAGGCCCCTTCTTCAGGCAAGATGTAATCTACATCTTGCCTGAAGAAGGGGCCTGAGTTGCCTCGAAAGCTTGCATATTGTAATCTTTCTAGTTAGCCAATAAACGGTGTCATTTTGCTTGGCTTTTCTCTACATTCATAATGGCTAACACGGTACAACACCCTAGTACTAAAGAAAAGCTGGAAAAACTGAGGTGTTCAAAAACTTGTGACCGGAAGTGTATGTTAGTTATTTGCAACTCAAAATTGACCCCATGAATGTTTTGGGTGTGTTCGAGAATTTGCTCTTCTCTGGACTGGTTCCCTGTCCAATGTACAAAGTGTATACTCTATACACACAACACATGAACCTGAAACTAGATCTTTGGAGCTGTTCTAACCACTGTGTCATCTGAGTGAATAGTTAATATAAGCTAATCATATCATTGTGTGTAAGCAACTGTGTTCCAAATGACAAAGAGCCTGTATGACTTACCTGTTGTGCAAGTTCCCGGGTAGGAGCCAACACCAGAGCCTGCGTTTCTTTCATATCTGTCTCCAGGTTTTGCAGAACAGCTATAGCAAACGTTGCCGTTTTGCCCGTTCCAGACTGAGCCTGTGCAATTACATCATAACCTATTAAAAAGAAAGACCTTTGAAAAAATAAAATAGCACCTAATATGAATGTACTTTTTTTTTTTTTTTTTACTCCATGCATTAAATCATGATCTTTATGTTGGTATAAGGATGACCAGTAAATCACCCAAGTGGCTCCAGTTAAACCCCAAATGCACTTTTAGCTTGTTCGGAAGTTCATTTTTATGCAATGAGTGTAGGACAAAATAATTTAGGATATGAACTCCCATACTTGAGTGGCAGTGTCCCACAGTGGAAATAATAAAAAAATAAGTATATATTTTCTTTTTGCATATAGTTTTGCTGCAGATCTAGAGGCATCATCCTATCATTAGACATGATGTAAAAATCTAGTATTGTTGAACTGGAGAATGAATTGAAACTAGACACAAAAGCACTCTGAAGTGAAATACAGCCAGAAAGATTCTCAATGTTTAACACTCAAAACATTTAATGGAAGATAAGGACCTGAGAGTTTTGAATGTCTCCATTGTTTTTCAGTAATATAAAAAAAGAAAGTTGGTGAGTAATCCTGCTCTGCAGGTGCCTTATGCACAGAAGTGGAGGATTATAAAGGAGAGCATGATGCCTTACCCTTGATACACGGAATGATGGCCCGCTGTTGGATAGCAGATGGCCTTTCAAACCCGTAGGCATATATGCCACGAAGAAGACTTTCCTGAAGGATCATCTCATCAAAGCTGTCAACTACTTCATTCCAGTTGCTCTGTGAAGTAAAAATGCATGTAATCCTTTCAGTCCACTGTACATAATGAAATGTCCTTTGTGCTACTTTAAACAATCTGTCCATCCTCCTATCCTGTTTTTAAAGGGTATGTGTAGCCAATTCTGGAAGCCTGAGGTACAAGTTCATAAGATGAAACACTTGCACTAGACCAGTGGTCTCCAACTACAATCCTGGAGGTCCGCAGTAGCTGCAGGTTTTAATTCTAACCCTTTCCTCAACTGGTGACCAGTTTTTGCTCTTCCTTTCATTTTAATTGAATTATTTTTTTTTTTTAGGATTTTTACCCCAGAATTTCTTCATTCCTCTGAATTGCTTCATTTCTTTCCTTAAATGGCACTCAAATAAAAATTAAATGGGAAGTGAGTGAGTGAGCCAATAGAAGACCAAATAAGTCGGGCTTCATACCCAAAGAATTCATTTCATTAGGCGCCGTTCTTGTTGTTAATTAAACCTGATCTTTAATTCCATGGCTTGATGGTGCTCTCATTGTGCAATAACACACGTTTCCAAAATTGTTGATGGTCTCTTTTCTAAAAGCGCTATTAAAAAGTTTTGGGGACCTGAGCAGATCAGCATTCCTGAGACCTTAATCTTACTTTATTTTCAGATATTGTAGGATGGACACAGTTTGCTGCTCATGTTTTGGCTCATTGTATATCTCATTATTGTTTGACAGCTAATTAAGGAAAAATAAACAATTAAGGGGTCTGAGTCTTCAGGAGCAAGTCAATTAAAATTAATTAAAAAAAATTTAATTAGCAGCAAAATTGGGTCACTAAATAAGAAAAGGGTTTGAATGAAAAGCCACAGTCACTGAGGCCCACCTAGACCAGAGTTGGGGACCCCTGTTCTAGACCAGGATTGTCCAACACACAACTATGACAAGTCAGTGCTATTCACCTACTGTACCTCGTGTTACATCATCTATCTATCTATCTATCTATCTATCTATCTATCTATCTATCTATCTATCTATCTATCTATCTATCTATCTATCTATCTATCTATCTATCTATCTATCTATCTATCTATCTATCTATCTATCTATCTATCTATCTATCTATCTATCTATCTATCTATCTATCTATCTATCTATCTATCTAGTCAAGATAGAGAAGCAATTCAATAGATATAAATACTATGTGTTTCAAAACTGAAGAAAATAAGTCAAGTATAACTGCCCAAACTGTACAAGTCTCCAGTACAGGACTTGTGCAGTCCTCCCATTATAAACAAGATACTGGCATTCAGCATTTCAATGCACTTCATAGGGACCTGTCTGAATTTTGACACTTTGCAAAAAAACATCAACAGAGTGAAAACTAATACATGCAACTGTGGATGCAAATTTAAACAAACGAAAACAGAGATAATGTCACTTAGGTAGAAACAGTAAAACACAGTCATGTTTTTGATCTTGAGATCCTGACAGCAGACCCAAAACTGTATAGTATTTGCATCAGTTAGCTACTAAGGTTATTAATGTGACTATTTCTTATGTATTTTCTTGCTATGATTGTTTTCATTACAATGATTGCTTTATAATGATATTTTATTTAATATTTATATCATTACATGAGCTACTAATGTTAAAATGTGCCAACATCTTATATGTGCTATTACAATTATCATTTTTCTTGTTTAATCAACTAGTTTTTTGAGGTGTAATACACAAAAGAAATGAAAAATGGCATTTATTCTTTAAGTGAGTCAAACCTAGCAAATTCCTTTGAAAAGGAACAAAATGTAACATTCAAAAATGTCATTGTTGTCTGTGCTTCACATGGGCCTTCAGGACAGTTACAGTAGTTTAGAGCACTTAGTAGGGTTGACCAATATTTTATCTGATTGATTGCTGCATTAAAAGTAAGCTGACTTGTCCAGCACACAACTATGACAAGTCAGTGCTATTCATCTACTGTACCTCGTGTTACATCCAAAATCCTCTCTCTCTCTCTCTCTCTCTGTGATTGGTGCTCTTATTCTTTCACACCAGACATGTTTAAAATGTGACTTTTTGTTTTAATAGCACCATCAAAATGTTGTGGACATTTTAACAAATAACATGACTGAGACCTTCACTCATCTTTATTTTCAGATATTGTTTAATGGACGCAGGTTAGCTGGTCATGTGTTGGCTCATTTTGTATGTTAATATTGTTTGGGTGCTAAGTAAGGAAAAATACATAATTAAGTGGTCAGAGTTTTAAATGGCAAATCAATTGCGATTAAGACAAAAGACCTAATTAGCAGCAGAAACTAGATGGTAGTTTAAAAAAAATGGTTAGAATACAAACTGCAGCTACTGTAGCCGTTAAGAATCAGAGCTGGATGTTCCTGGATTAGAGTAACGAACAGACATCTTTGACCTTTTGGGAGAAACCCAAGCACTTCTGTACTTCCAAAACATACAGATTCTCTACCCAAATTCTGTCTATCTTTCTATCTAAGAATAGCCCTCTAACACTGTTTGGCATATAAATTAGTCGAACAGCAGTGGGCACAAGGCAGGAAAAATAGCATGGATGGGGACAACTCCATCTAATAACAAACTTCTGCACAAGCCACTCTCAGCCTTACTTGGCTCATTTAAGGTTTGTGACTGGGAAGAAGCTTGTGTACTGAAGGAAACCAGTATAGATACAGGCAGAATATTCACACTTAAACAAAAGGTACCCATGCTGGGATTTTAATTCAGGTCTTGTGAGGTGTGTAGCTCCTGCTCTTTTTAATACAACTTTCTTTAAGGAGTTTTTCATTTTTTTACTATGCATGCATTTTTATCAAATATATTTTATATAGTGTAGTTCATATTTTAATACTTGTTTATCTGTATTTACATTTGTATTTATTTGTTTTATTTTATGTATTTCATTTTATTTTTCCTTTGTGGATTTTTTTTCTTACCTTCTTGTAAAGCACTTCGACTTGCATTCCTTTATGAAAATCTAAATAAATGTTGGTGTTGCCATTGTTTTAACCTTTTTCAGCATATGCTAATAGTCAGGCCTAATAGTTCACCACTCCAATAACATTCCTGTTGTGGGATAAATGTCTTCTGCCATACATTTTTCAACAATATTCCAACTCTCTTCATTTTACAGTTTTGCTCAGGAGACCTTGTTGGAATAGTTGTCTTCATCTATCCATCTTTTTTTTCTTTTTTTCTTTTTTTTTTTTTTTACCATTTTGGATTCTGTTGTCTATCCAGGCAGCACTGGGTACAAGGCATATGTTGCGTGCCAGTCTATCATAGGACACATTCAAACACACAGCTCTACATTCATCAGGCACAGCTAATTTCAAGTTTCCAACAACTCTATAAGGTTGTCATTGACATGTTTGAGAAAAAACAAAACCTGAAACTAATCCCTTGCAGAAAAATGTGCAAATATCACACAGGCAATGAGTAATCTGTGATGTGAATCCAAGACTCTGAAGCTGTTAGGTAGCGGCACTGTGCCAGTTCTTAAACACTTTTTTTGTCCTTTGAAAGGGACAACCAGTGCTTGTAAACTGTAGGTTTCAGTTAGCGTGCTTTTCTAAAACATCACTGGGATTTTGCAGTTAAACATGACTTGCAATGGAGGCTACCTTTCATTTTATAAATCTATTCATCTCAGACTTGCAATGGTGGCTACCTTTCTTTTTATAAATCTTTTCATCTCAGACTGCCTATATATAGACATAACTGGGTAATTGCATAAAGGTAGTTTAGACTTTCGCCTAATAATAATAAAGAATTAAAGACATTTGTATAGTGCTTTTCTCATTACCAGTTTGCTCACCACACATTAGCTATTTAGGGGTGAAGGGGTGAGAGAGAAAGCAGATAAGTAGGAGGCCAAAAAGACCATGATGGGCAATTTTAGCCCGGACATGATTAAAAACTCTACACTTTGAAAGTTGCCCAAGGATCTTTAATGACCAAGAGGAATCAGGACCTCATCTCCTGGAGGATGGTGCCGTATTTACAGCACAGTGTCCCTGTCGCTGCAGTACGACATTGGCATCCACCTGCATACCCCAGGGTAAGTGCCCCCTGCTGGCCTCATCGACATCTCTTCCAGCATCAAACCTAGCTTTTCCTAGATGGTCTCCCATCCGAATACTGGCTGGGCCCAAACATGCTTAGCTTCTGGTGGATATTCTGTTCTGAAGTGCAGGTGGTGTGGCTGATGAACTTAATTTAGTAGGCACTAATAATGTATCAAGACCTGGTTTGATGAGCACAAGGACAAAAAGTGGAAAAGGAATGGAGTGTTTAGAAGGGATTCTGAACTTGGAACTTAAAAGTGGAAAGTCTAAGTCTGGTGCGTTTGCCATGTCAACCTGAGTTGCTGCACATCTTTTCGATGGAAAGTATTATCTTTATCCATATAAGAAGTATGTTGCTCAGATTACCCAAGTTTGGTTGGCTCAAGGAGGAGGAGCAGCTTTTGTGTTGTAGGGAGTATGGCAGGTTTGTTGAAAACAACCTACCATAATTAGCTTCAACAACCACACAAAAGCCGCAGCCCTCTGAAAGAATGTTTTCTAACTGTTCTGTGGGAATCCCCAGAAAACCTTAGTAGCATTTGGTCCCCAGAAAAGACATTTTTATATGCACATGATGCTACTTTATGCAAATCTAGAGTTCTCTGCCAAGAAAATGCTGTCTGACTCTAAAAAAAACTGTGGCGTAGATAAAGGCAGCAGTGGCCATGACTATGCCTAAATTTAAAGCAATAAAATCTGCTGGCTTTGTTTCAATGTAAATTAAGCATGTTAATGTGCTATCCAAGAGACTAATGTCAGTATTTTTAGAAATGGCGACATAAAGCCAGTAAATATGATCATTTTGAGTTAAACCAAGGTAGTTGTGTAAAGAAAACAACTCCATGATTTCTTTTTTAATGTACTGTAAACAAATATATATTCTTCAATGTGTTAATTACACTGTTTTATTTCAACACCGCTATGAGTCTATGACAATACAACAGCTATCCACAAAATATTCCTGGACATTGAAACAATTGATATCAGCAGCTAAAACAGTGGTTAAATGTTAATTTTCGTACATTTATAGATTTTTAAAACATTTTTTAAATATTAATTGTATGACAGATTACTACTAAAATATTTTGTTAATTTAAAGTATTTTTATGGCAATTTAATTTTTACAGTATAGAAAGGTGCAATTTATGTTGTATACAGTTGTAATGTTTATAATGTGCTTTATCCTTATTATCTTTGAGTATTGGTGAAAATATGATTCTTCAAGATGTTGTCTGATGTTTTTATAGATGATGGGATGATCTTGCTGTGTGGTTGGAAGTGGTGGCTCTGGAAAATAGAAAGATCTCTGAATTTCCTAAAGGCTATTCTATCTGCCATCATTAAATACTCCCACCTCGATCTAAGTACAGTGGAACCTCTGTTCACGAATGTCTCTGAATACGTACAAATCGGTTTACGACCAAAAAGTTCGCCAAACTTTTGCATCTGTTCACAACCACACACTCAGTATACGAAAAAGCCAGTTTCCCATTCGGTTTGTGCGCGCCGATGATTTCCGCACGTGTTCAGTCCCTCCCTGTGGAGGGAGGGAGGGAGGGGCACGCCTGCACGCAAGAGACACACACACACACACATACAAGTGCGCAAGAGAGACACACACACACACACAGATGAGAGAGAGAGAGAGAGAGTGAGTGAGTGAGAGAGAGGGGGCTGGATGCATAAGGCAGAGAAGACAGTTAAAGAATACACCGGGCTTGTTTTTGTTTTCACTTCTGTTTACAGCAATCGGTTTGTAGCGTGCATTGTTGCAATGTTACATTTCTTGGTGGTTTATTAAATTATGGATTTTCAAATGTTCATTTTTTCCCTGTACTTAAAACTCATTAAAAAAGTGTTTTTAGCGAGCGGTTGGTAGCGCTATAGCGCGAGCTCTTGCAGTGTTAGTTTTCTCTGTTGTTCAAGGTTTTCTCAGTGTTGTTCAATGTTTTTACATTTAGTTTACTATTACGCTGTGCATTCTATGGTGTAATTAACTATATTTGTGCTTAAAAACTTAAAAAAATATATATTTACATAGGTACCTTTAAGGTGAACTAGCCACTCAGGAAAAACACAAAAGAAGCATCATGGTAGTTTCCTGGTAACACTCCTTCTGGGCAGTGCGGCTGTATATATATTTACATACAGTTCGTAGGGTCTGGAACGGAAATTACTTCGGTTCACGACCAAATCAGGTTACGACCAGAGTTTTGGAACGAATTATGGTCGTGAACTGAGGTTCCACTGTACGCGATAACCTGCCAGGGCAAGAGGGGGAACTGCTGCTAATGTTCTCTTCTCCTTCTCTCCTCGCATCTCGGAGGAACTGCCCAGTGCAGGCACTTAGCCATGGCCCTTCTGGCCTGCACGCCATAAAGAAGCAGAGCTGCCCAGAAGGTGTCATCTTCTCACCTGAGAGTGAACCAACAGACGGAACACACAAGAAATGACTTGTGATGCTTCTTTTGTGTTTTGCCCAAGTAGCAAATATTCTTTTTGCCATAAAGGTGCATTTTCATTTGGATGTCATTCAATCAAATGGGATGACCCGGTTGGTGTCCCAAATTTTCAGTATTGCCTTCTTGTCTTTCCTACACATGGCCACATTTGGCATAGTCAGTAGGATTTTTGGCCGAGGATATGGCAGATCACAGCAACCTCGCTGAGGTGATCCAGAGGCTATAGACCAGATAAACTAGCAACAGCTGCAGCATGCAGAGATGATCGGGGCAGAGGCATACCACAAGGCTGCCAACACTCACTACAGAAGAGAGCAAGGTTGAGAGCAAGGTCCTGCTCAATTGCTTGTCTCGATGCATCTGCTGGACAATGTGGATACCGTCCTCCTAGTCTTTGAAAGAACAGCCATCCGCCAATGCTGGCCTCTGCATGAGTGAACCCACCTCCTCAACCCAATACAGGTTATGTGCAATGCGCCTGTTATGATTTTGAGGGACTGATTACCCCACACTGAAGTGGGAGATCCTCGATAGGTATGGTTTCACCACGGTGTCCCAGGCTCAATGCTGCCATGAATGGCGGTTCAACCCAGAGCAACAAATAATGGATTAAATCAGTGGAGTGTGTGAATGATTCATGCAGCTCTGTCCCTTGGTGAAAGGTCATCACGAGGGAGGACAGCAGATACATGACCAGCTCTACAACAGAGGCTCCCGTCTTTGAGGGCTCTGTCTGGGTGACAGGGTTATGATCCTAATCCCCACATCCCACTCCAACAGTACTGGCAGGGGCCCTACAAAGTCTCAAAGTATAATGGGCTCATGGACTACCTGATCCACTAGCCCAACTGATGTCAGGGGTGTATATCATTTCAACCTCCTGAATCCATGGTTTAACTGGGATCCCAGCAACATGGTGGTCACTCATGTTCTATATCCTTTAAAGGACACTGGACAGCTAAACTTTGGATAGCCTTAAAACCAGGCAGAGGAAAGAGTTGGGAGTCGTCATTGCCTCTGTCACCTGTGTCATAGACCCCAGGTTGGACTGTACTAAGCTAATTCCCACAAGATTGGTGATATTGCCAGGGATGATGGTTTGTCAGCAGCCGTATCGCCTCACAGAGACAAAGAAGGCAGAGGTTGAGTTGGAAATATGTCAGATGCTGGAGCTCAGAGTTTTTGAAGCCAGCCACAACACCTGGTCCAGTCCAATCAGATGGAAGTTGAAGCTTTTATAATGACTATTGCTGGCTCAACCAGATTTCTCGATTCAATGCCTATCCCATGCCCAAGATGGACGACCTCCTCGAGCATGTGAGTAATGCCCAGTATCTGTCCACCCTCGACATGATGAATAGCTACTGGCAAATCCCCAGATGGACGCAGCAAAGGAAATGACTGCGTTCAGCATCCCTAGTGGTTACTGGCTGTATCTTACGTCTTACCCTCCGGGGTACATGGGGTCCCAGTGACCTTCCAGCATCTAGTTGATAGATTACTATGGCCCCATAATACTTATAGTGCTGCCTTTTTGTTTGATGTGGTCTCATATTCCAGCACCTATGATGAACATCTACTCCATGTTTCCTACATCCTCCGAATTATTCGCAATGCTGGCCTGCAGATTAACCCCCAAAAATGCTATTTTGGACTGACAGAGGCTAAATACCTAGGGTACATGGTGGGTGGCAGACGTATCAAACCCCAGTACTCCAAAGTTGCTGTCATACATGACTGGCCCCAACTGCAAACCAAGAGACAGGTACAGACCTTCCTCGAACTGGCAGGCTACTACCAATGGTTGTTCCCTGGTTTGTCAAATAAGGCCATGCTTCTCACACAACTGACGAAGAGGAAGGCATACCATAAAGAAAGCCGCACTGCCCAGAAGGAGTGTTACCAAGAAACGACCATGACGCTTCTTTTGTGTTTTTCCTGAGTGGATAGTTTTCTTTTCACCTTAAAGGTACCTATTTAAAATTATTACATCTAAACGGGACGACCCGGATAGTGTCCCAAATTTTCAGCATTGCCCTCCTGTCACTCCCACACATGGCCACACTATTTATCTTCACTTATTCTTCAAGTGGTGACTTCCACAACTAACTTCATTCATTTGCTGCAGTCTTCTAGGATGTGTGACAGAGTTTTAATGCTAAGTTCCACAACAGTGAAAACACTTCTTATAGTGTCCATCCAATCTGATTGTATTTGCCTTGGAATGATTTACTTTTCTTCTGGTTTGAAACTGTCTGACCAATAAGTCTTATCTCATATTCTACAGATTATACCCTTCATTATATTAACTATATATTTGGAGAAACGACTGAACTTCTTAAAGGCATTAACCCCAGCCTGCTTTCTGTGTTCTGACTTGGTTGCCACCTTCTCATCTTCTGACAAGATGCATATGGGAAGTGTTTGCACTGTTCAAATTCTTCTCTCTCTCTGCAGCCTCTTATCAAACACTGTGGTGCAAATACAGTTTTGAAACACAAACATATGTCTTTAACTCAGTAGTCTCATGTCAGTGAAACCACAAAGGTGCAAATATATATTTTGAACACTTGAACAATTTTCTTTCACTCAGCAGCCTCTTATTAACGAAAACATTAAGGTGTGAAAAAGTAGTCACTATTCATAAAACATAGATGCATATTAAGCACAAAGGACATTATTTGCCAAGATAATATAAACATCATTTAAAATCTGTAGCATGTTAAAATGACAAAATTTCTGGAATTAAAACCAAAATGTTGTAGTCGGACTTGAAGAAAAAATGTCAGAGAAGCTTTACCTGAATAAGGCCATCTGAATCAACTCCCTCATAGATATCAAAGTCACAATCATTTATGGGATCCATCCCTCTTTATCTTGGTCATCTAATTTAAAAGATCAAATTATAAACTGATGAGTAAAAAAAAATTATAATGTAGAGTATTCCATATGCATACATAATTTAACACAATTTAAAATCAATGTTATCCAATTCAGGGTTGTGGCCACAGCTTATCACAGCAGCACTGGGTACAAGACAGAAAACACCTCTGGGCAGTGCACCAGTACATCACAGGACACACACTATCCAACCCACCAAATTACTTGAAAAGGATGCCAATAGGAAAACCAGCTGAGCACACAGTTTGAATCTGGGACACTGAATGTCATATGCAGAAGCACAACCACTGCAACATTCTGTATTTAATTTTTTTCTTAGAAAAATGAAGTAATGATGTATTAATTTTATTAAGACGTTTACATACTAATGCCATAAATAAAGTCTCTATACTATATATGGTATACTACTACCATTATTTTGTAGGGAGCACTGATCTCAATAACCCAGTCATTCACCATTACATTTTGTGAAATTACTTATTAAAAAGTCAAAATGTATTTATGTTGCTTTGGATGAAAGACATAAAACAATCTTGGATGGATCACAGTTCATCACACAGCACATCTGTAGTTCTATGAGGTCAGTTTGGAGTCACAATTCAACTAACTGCAAGGTGGAGAAAAAGCCTAATAGTCACCTTAGACCAAAAGGGCTGTATAGGTTTATTTGGTCATTTAATATGTGCAAGTTCTTACTTAATTGTACCAATTAACATGAAATATGTGACCATTTACCAGCACCATGATAAATGAGTTCTCGTACCTTACCTTGAGACTTCTTTCTTCATTTCCTGAAATAACTACCTCACATCGTAGTGGACACAGGTAGAAAAAGTAAAATCCACCCACAAAGTAACTGCCCAGCAGCAGCTTCATCTGTCATGTTACCTTTATAATGACTATTAGTCTTGTAGCTCTTTGGACCAAACTGCATGTAATATTGCAGGCTAGGTGTCACAAGAGCCTTGCATAGCTTAACCATGGACCCTCTGGAATTGTACTTGACACAGTGTGTGCTATGCAACCCTTACATCCCACAATACTCTGGTTGTAAACAGTGACAAGTCTTTAATTCATTCTAAAATGGTCTTTAGCTCCAAACCTATCTGTGCACTCACCTCCTAAGCCTCTAGTTTATAAACCTTTATATGTATTTATGTAACTCATTTGTTACACATTCATTCAGGCCTCGACTCTGGTCAGGTCTATATAAGGAGATTATCCTGGCTCTAGGAGATATGCTCGTCTACCTTTTTGCCTGGTACATCAAGAGGGTGTGACAATTTGATGCATATTTATTTCCTCAAATATTCTGTGATATTAATGATTTTAAATGCCCCTCCAATGTCATTACCTACACCTATAATTTTCTGTTGTTGTAACTCTACAGAGGGCATAATGGTTTTTTTAAAGGAAAGTTTATCAAATACCATACACTTACCTCAGTCTGTCACATCCGGACTGGGAGGGGCTAAAAGCTGCCAGGAGTTTTCTAGAGTTTACTGGGCCATTCCAATTTTTATTCCAGTCTTTTACCAAGTTTATCAAGTTATTAATGTCTAATGTTGCGAGTTCCAGGAGTAGATTGGCATTCTGCATTGTCAGTAGACAACATAGAATGGTGATAGTAGTATATTTGAAATTCATAAACTTTTATTAGACACTGAGTTGTTTTACTGAAGCTAATTTCTTAAGCCCGTCTCCCCTCAGACTCTAATATGGTACAAACCAGGCAAAAAGCAAGAAAAAATTCAGCCAGCTAATGTCTTTTAAATGAGCATAACAGTTTATGTGCTGTGCGACCACTTTTCATTCAGCTTTTCCTTAACAACCAGAAGAGTAAAAGTGGAACTTCTTTGTAAATGACAGTCTTGTTTAGGTTCATCCTTTGCAGAAAAAACAGTGGGAGAGCCACATGGGAAGGAGACACAGACAGAGTTGGAAGCCAACACTGGTAGATGGAAAGTTCCTAAGCATACCAATGTACAGTAGGTGAACAGGACCTGCCACGTGGCATTATTTTGTGGTCTTGTAATGGGTTTCCTGGAACAGGAGAGCAAAAAGCTGTTTTGAGGGGGTAATCAAAATTTGTTTTATGGCCCCCATTCTTCAGGTATTTTACAAAGTAACATATTCATAGATGTCAAAAACTACATATGTATTCAAGTTCTTGTACTTATGTCCATGTTCTAGAGTAGATGTTTTAGTCTGCAGTAATACGCAAGCATTTTTGGACATGTGTGGCTCTGTTCCATTTTTAAACCGTATAACAAACCATATGATAAGACTGTATTTTTTCAATCAACTATTGTTATGTAATTCAAAGAGATTTTTTTTATTTAATTTGATAAGACCTGGATCCCAAAGAGGATAAAATGAGTGTTATTAAGCCATCATCTGGAAACAGTGGCATAGGAGTATTTACTTTTTTTCATGGGCAGGCATCCAGAGAGTAGTCTTGAATGCCTCATGAGATTAGACAGCATGTAGATTAGAGACAAGATAAGATAGGAAATGGAGATAAGCACACAAGCAGGTACACCTGGGGCCGGCAAGTGTTTATAGTACCACCCTACAATTTGAAGGGTCAGGGTAGAGTTGGAGGAATCCCAATAGTGCTTTAGGGTGGCAACTTGGTGGATTCAAATTAACTCTGGAAGAAAGGTGTCATACACTATATGGCCACAAGTATATGGACACTGGAGCAGTGGAAACAAGGTTTGGCAAGTTTGGTGTGGAGAGACATGAGTGGCCTGCACACAACCCAGGCCTCAGCCCTACTCAGCACCTTTGGAATGAATTGGAATGCTGATTGTGAGTTAGTTCTTCTTGCCCAGCATCAGTATCTGATCTGAATTTCCCATAGACACACATGAAAATCTTGTGGAAAGCATTCAAGGAAGAGTGGAGGCTGTTATAACTGCAACGGGAGGGATGACAACTCTATATTATTATGAATGGTTTTGGAATGGGATGTCCAACAAGCTCATATAGTTAGCTGTCCACAAACGTTTGACCATTTAGTGTAAATGTAATCTTTAATGGGCTACAAGAGCTTATATTTTCCAGCTTTGTTGCTCATATCTTGCTACATGTTAATTTACTTTTAATGTAGTGACAACTACATAAATTTGCTATGTGTGCATTTATTTTTATTATGGGCTCTGACAATTTTGTAACATGGTTTCTTTGACACGCCCATCTTATTAATTAGCAATGGTGTCTCTTACCATTAACATGATTGGTACGGGTATGTGTGATGTGATGTGATGTTGTCACATCATTTGCATTTAAGATGATGGCGTGGTAGTCTAAATGTCCTAGTTTTGGAAAATAAAAACTGTAAAAACAAGTCTTTTCTATAGCAATTAGGTAACAATTAGAAAAATAATTTGCAGCAAGAGGTGTTTTGCTTTGTAAAAAAACATTGTGCGACAAATAGAATTTCACTTCCAGCAAAATGTAGATCATTGATTCAGGAAGAAAGGTTTTTATTTTCTGTCTGGAACTTTTTCATGCATTAATTCCACAATACTGTCTTTTAGTACGACTTTTTTAATACGACTTTCGGACAGCTTCAAGGAGATTCTGGTCCACCATCCGGCGTCTCAGGAGGGGGAAGCAGTGCAGTGTCAACACTGTATATGGTGGGGATGGTGCACTGCTGACCTCGACTCGGGACGTTGTGGGTCGGTGGGGGGAGTACTTCAAAGACCTCCTCAATCCCACTAACATGCCTTCCAATGAGGAAGCAGAGCCTGGGGACTCGGAGGTGGGCTCCCCCATCTCTGGGACTGAGGTCACCAAGATGGTCAAAAAACTCCTTGGTGGCAGGGCCCCGGGGGTGGATGAGATACGCCCGGAGTTCCTCAAGGCTCTGGATGTTGTAGGACTGTCTTGGTTGACATGCCTCTGCAACATCGCATGGACATCAGGGACAGTGCCTCTGGATTGGCAGACCAGGGTGGTGGTCCACCTCTTTAAGAAGGGGGACCGGAGGGTGTGTTCCAACTACAGAGGGATCACACTCCTCAGCCTCCCTGGAAAAGTCTATTTGGGAGTCCTGGAGAGGAGGGTCCATCGGATAGTCGAACCTCGGATTCAGGAGGAACAGTGTGGTTTTCGTCCTGGTCGTGGAACAGTGGACCAGCTCTACACCCTTAGCAGGGTCCTGGAGGGTGCATGGGAGTTTGCCCAACCAGTCTACATGTGTTTTGTGGACTTGGAAAAGGCGTTCGACCGTGTCCCTCGGGGAATCCTATGGGGGGTACTCCGAGAGTATGGGGTACCGGACCCCCTGATAAGGGCTGTTCGGTCCCTGTATGATTGGTGTCAGAGCTTGGTCCACATTGCCGGCAGTAAGTCGAACCCATTTCCAGTGAGAGTTGGACTCCGCCAGGGTTGCCTTTTGTCACCGATTCTGTTCATAACTTTTATGGACAGACTTTCTAGGCGCAGCCAGGGTGTTGAGGGGGTCCGGTTTGGTGGACTCAGGATTGGGTCACTGCTTTTTTCAGATGATGTTGTTCTGTTTGCTTCATCAGGCCGTGATCTTCAGCTCTCTCTGGATCGGTTCGCAGCTGAGTGTGAAGCTGCTGGGATGGGAATCATCACC
This sequence comes from Erpetoichthys calabaricus, assembly GCF_900747795.2. Lineage (NCBI taxonomy): Eukaryota > Metazoa > Chordata > Cladistia > Polypteriformes > Polypteridae > Erpetoichthys > Erpetoichthys calabaricus. The sequence goes on from NC_041397.2 coordinate 177,725,296, forward strand.
TCCAAATCCGAGACCATGGTCCTCAGCCGAAAAAGGGTGGAATGCCCTCTCAGGGTTGGGAGCGAAATCCTGCCCCAAGGGAGGAGTTCAAGTATCTCGGGATCTTGTTCACAAGTGAGGGAAGAATAGAGAAGGAGATCGACAGGCGGATTGGTGTGGCATCCACAGTGATGCGGGCTCTGCATCGGTCTGTCATGGTGAAAAAGGAGCTGAGCCGCAAGGCAAAGCTCTCAATTTACCAGTCAATCTATGTTCCTACCCTCACCTATGGTCATGAGCTATGGGTAGTGACCGAAAGAACGAGATTGTGAATACAAGCAGCTGAAATGAGTTTCCTCCGTAGGGTGTCTGGGCTTTCCCTTAAAGATAGGGTGAAAAGCTCAGTCATCCAGGAGGGGCTCAGAGTAGAGCCGCTGCTCCTCCGCATCGAGAGGAGTCAGATGAGGTGGCTCGGGCATTTGATCAGGATGCCTCCAGGACGCCTCCCTGGTGAGGTGTTCCGGGCACGTCTAACTAGGAGGAGGCCCCGGGGAAGACCCAGGACACGCTGGAGGGACTATGTCTCTTGGCTCCCGGAAAAGCTAGAAGAAGTGGCCGGGGAGAGGGAAGTCTGGGCATCTCTGCTCAAGCTGCTGCCCCCGCGACCCGATCTCGGATAAGCGGAAGAGGATGGATGGATGTCTTTTAGTATTTAAATAAAAATCCCAAGTAGAAAGTAAAATCTCATTTCCTGTGTCATGTAGACATTCTCTTGAGCCATCAGATAGATGTGTGTTGTTTTTGTTCTGATAAGAGGATGCCTGCTTTGCAATTTATGACAACAACCTTGGTGATCACAATCCCCAAGATGCATTGGAGACAAAACTTTAAGCTAGCAGCTCCACGGTGTGTGGAATGTGAACACCTTCATCTTCAGGAATTAAGAAATGGGAGAATATGCTTTCTACATAACAACAGGGGAAGTGAAGAAGCTTTCCATATAGTGAATATTCTTGTGGAAAAACATAGTAATGTGCACACTGGTGCTTTTTGATGTGTCTTCTTTTGGAAAATATACAGCATCTTGCATTTTTTAAAAAAGCACACTGCATTTTTAAGGTGATGTAAATGAGAGGCATCCACCGATTTGATGTTACTAATGTGTAAGTGACTACTTGTGATAGGCAGAGAAGGCAAAGATGTGGGTGTGTGTGCGCAAAACCAGTTACATTTTTCTTTGTTTTCAGTGCAATAAAAACAGTATATGTGTTGGTATTATTCGTACACGTTCATTGTTATTGCCAATTTCAGGTCAGTTAATGCCAGCTTTCCTCCATTTCCTAAGGTTTTAGATGACTCTGCAGTCATGAGTTTCGAAAAGTGGTAGACTGGAAGAGCTAATTGCATTCTCTATACAGGCTTGTCTAAGGTATGTGGTATCACCCCAAAATGAAAGGGAGCGCTTTTGCTAATCGTCTTGTCTCATTTTTCACCTCACAGTGCCAAGAAACCATCCCTGGAAGGCAATGGAGCCTAAGAAGCCTGGTCCCTTCCGGTCCAGATGATATAAAGACAGATGCCAGGAAGAGTCATTCCCCCAGTACAGTCGGTGGCAGTGCTTCTCTGGTTTGGCTCCAGTTTAGGCACATGCAGGGCTGCATGGGGCTTGTAGGGGCCACTGCCAGGAGAAGACTCCTATATTGCATGATGGTTCCACCTGACCCAGAAGTGCTTTTTGGTGCACTTTTCTGGCACCATATGCACTCCCTGGTCTGACATAAAGGAAGCCCTCCTGCCTCTCTCAGGTGTGTTGAAGTCAGGAGGAGGTGGACAACGCTCACTGGAGAGGAGTGGAGAAGGAGAAGAAGAATAATTGTGTTTGTGACTTAGTCGGGGAAAAAGAGAAGTGTGAAGGTATTTTCTCTTAAAAAATACTTTTTTGAACCCACAACTATTGTCTGCATGGCTGTGTCTGAGGTTTAGGGGTCCAAGACCTCCCTTATTTATATACTGTATATATTGTGATGTCTTGTAATTAATATTTAGTATGTTTTCTATTTACTATGTTTAGGAGAGGCTCTGGGTTGTTATGAATACATAGAAAGACAGAAGGTGCATGCGCAGGAGGGGAGGAGACAGGAACGAAGGAGGTGTGTGTGTACGTGTGTGTATGGATGGATGGGGAGATGGAAGGGAGGTTTGTGTGCACGTGTGTGCATGTATGTGTATGTATGGGGAGATGGAAAAAGGAAACCTTGAAATTGAACAGAGAAAGTGATTAAAAAGAGCAGTGTACGAAAAGGGGTAAAGACAAAATAGTGAAATTTCGTTGTTTTAGAGTGTGCCTAGTAACCCTAAACAGCTGGCTGGGGACATTTTTTTGCTGTTTTGTTCAGTTGTTCTTTTCAATAAACTCAGCATCTTTGGAGCACCATGTTTGAAGCACCCAATTTTGAGCCTCACCCTCCTTAGTTGCTACAATATAAATGTGTGTGTATGTGCATACATGTTAAATTTCTCAATATGTAAAGACACTTTTTGAATATTTAAATTCTAAATATATGAAGTCAGCAACTAAATATATCATGTAGGCCTGGATATGTAAATTGAAATCCAGTATACTGTGTATGGAGTGAACTCTGAACTCAGAATTCTTTCTGAAGTGGTTACTTAGTTACACAACAATTTCTCTTCTCTCAAATGAATCATACACTGAGGTGTTGTATGTTGGCTCTATTTTACTCAAAAAGCACATTTTCAGGATTGTTAAGATCCTTTTCATAAAACCACAATGGCTAGTTCTGAAATCAATCAAGTGAACATTTGATTGCCTGCATCTCATCTACTCAGGGCTTCAATCACTCCACACCATGTATTCATTGAGGTTGTATCTTACATTTAGATATCAAATATAGCATGCAAAAGAAAGAGCAAGACCATGTAAGTCCTAAATGTTTATGGGCGTGTTTGTTTTTCTTCTCCTGCACATAATTCTTACAGATTTTTGGACCACACATTATGAACTTTTCATTTCAAATCTCCCCAAGATGTTTTATTAGACTAAAATCTGCGGACTTTGTAGGCCATTAAAGTAAACTGATCTCACTGTCAGGTTTATAGAACCAGATTAAGATAGCCCATGTATTTAGGTAGATAATAAAAGCTGATGTTTGGTGATGTGTTGCGTGTTCATTAGCACATGCAAGTAAGAATTTCACTAACTCTGTACACGTATCAATAATGACCCAAGAACCGATATACAGTAAACCTAAATTGTTTCATTAATTTTAAAGACTTAAGCCCAACCCTTGCAAACACTGTCCACCATATATTCATTTATCTTCCTTTTTAATGAGATTTACTTGAAAGTTGCATATTATGTGGCCCATGTTGTATCATTTTCCGAAAGGGCACTCCCAAAGAAGCTCTTTGTGGCCTTTCTTCTTCTTTGCTTGCCTTATTATCATCATATTATCCACAGCCCCTCTATTATATCACAGCGTGTTTGGGTTGCTTTTTTCTACCTCTGTATCTTCTTGTGTCTCTGTAATTCTCTGTGTGGTTTTGGGTCGTTCTCTTGCAAATACTCATATAGTTGGCCTTTCTTTGTATGGTGGAATATTATCTATTACGAGGTGGGGTGTGTGCACTTTTAGTGCCACTAGGCTTAGCTTGCTGACCCTTCCAGAAACAAGGAAAAGTCCCATCGATTTCTCTTATTTCTCCCTTTTTTGTCAATGTATGAGGGGTCTGTGCTGACACAGGATGATCATTAAACAGACAACAAGATCCCCAAGAAGGACACTTATGGATCACCATTTCATTCTGTCCTGGAAACATCACATTCCTTAAGATCTAAAAGCTCTTCCTAATATCAAATGCAGCAATTCAGAATTGGCTGATGTGACATTTTATGGCAATCGAAAACTCAGCTGCTTATTTCTCATTGTCCATAAAAATCTTGCCTTCTATCGTATTGGATGTTGCTGCCACATTCCTCATGTGTTTACGTCTTCCTCTCTATTTAAGATGACAAAGTTCCCCTCCAGAAAAAATAAAGAGGTCTCAAGAGACAAGATTCTAGTGGCTCTCATTTTCCTATAAAACTACCTAAACAACTTTCACATTAGGCTTAGAGAGAACTAAAACAATTTGATCCATATTTGACACCGTATATATATATAATTCATTACAAATCCACAAGAGACATGACATCATGAAGCCATGTTATGTAACATGATTTGTAGTTTTAAGAATGTCCAAACTTCGTGATAGAGTTGGCTGATCCCCTAAATGGAAGCACATGATTAAACTAATATTAAGTGGTGTCCCTCAAGGGTCAGTGCTAGGGCTACTGCACTTTATAATATGCAAAAACAACCTGGACATGAAAATAGTCGATAATCTGGTTAAGCTTGCATTACCAAACAAGGAGGAAGGGCAGATAATTCAGCTGAATTGTTACAGAGGGATTTGGACAATGTACTGTAGACAGCATCCAGACTTAAGCACATTATGGCAGATGAAATTTATTGTAAGTATATATAAAGTATAACCACTAAGGAGGTAAAATTTTAGGTTTGAATACACAATTGGAGGTTTGAAAGTACATCTTATGAAAAGGCTCTAGGAGTCATAGAGAACTCACCACTATTTACATCAAGACCGTATACAAAAGTGCTCAAGGAAGCTAATAGGATGTTAGGTTATATAACACCATACATGGAGTACAAGTCAAGGTAAGTTATGCTTAAGTTACAGTTCAGACCATTAGTGGGTATAACAGTGCCTCAAACCCTAGATACAAAAATACCATGACCCAAGTCTCGGGTTCAAATATAGGGTATTATTATCACAAGTACCTTAAAAAGGCTTCAAAAGTGACACAAACACAAGTATTCTTCTCCTCTCTCTCTTCATTCTCCTTCCACCCCTCCCAGCTAGCTTTGTCCTTCTTTCACTACAGCTCCCCAGATTAGGTCATGCAGCTCTTTTTATGCCAGACCGGGGGTTACTTCTGGAAGTCCCTAAAAGTGGGGTTTGTAAATCCCAGCAACTCCCCCTGGCCACCCCCATGGAATCCAACAAAACTGCCCAATGGGACTGCAGGTCCCAGCATGCCCTGCAGGTGTCAGTGTGGGAATCCTGACCCAGCGATGCTGCCATCTAGTATATATGGGGAGACAATTGCCATATCTCATTGTCCCGATCGTTCCTTCCATTTTGCTCACCACCAGGACGGGTAAATGCCACTTCTCCTTGCTAACTGGGATGCCAACACAATTTTTATATTAACGGTACATCCAATCACCAATCTCCTGAAGAGAACATAAAATATTCGGTTTCTCCTTCATCTTGGACTCTCAGCCAGGTAACTGACTAGCGTATGGGGTTCCAGCCCATGGGTGCTGTCCATCATACTGTATTGAACACACAAGTAAGGCCTCAGCTGGAGTACTACAGTATGTATACTTTTGGTCTCCATATTACAAAAAATATGTAGCAGTGCTAAAGAAAGTCCAGAGAAGAGTGACTTGGCTGATTGCAGGACTGAGAAGTATTGGCTGTGAAAACAGATTGAAGGAGCTGAATGTTTAAATGTGAGCAAAGACATTCTTGAAATGTGTAAAATTCTGGAAGAAATAGGGAAAGTAGATTCCAGCTGTTACTTCAAAATAAATTCTTTAACGGGTATACGGTAACATGTATGAAAATTTGTTGGCAGCAGATTTCGCACAAATGTTAGAAAGTTTTTCTTCATCCAAAGAACCATAGACACATGGAATAAAGTACCAAATAGCATGGAGGAGTGCAGGATTTTAGGGTCCTTCAGATCTCCACTTGATGTTATTTTGGACAATCAAGTTGAATTGGATGGATGAGCTTGTTGGACTGAACGGCTTGTTCTTGTCACAATTTTTCGAATGTTCTAGCGTTCTAATGAACAGAACAGAATTATCAGCACAAAGACTTAACTATTCAAAATAATAATGCATGTACAAGATCATACAATGTTACACAATAGCATAAACATGCATTGCAAAGCTTAGCAGATGTAAAGTACGCACAACACACTCAACAATACACAGCTTACAATCCAGCACACTTAGTACCATTATACTGTCCATAAAACATTCACAACTGTCAGTTGATGGGATGGGTGGCAAGAATGAAGAGTTTAAAAAGAATCCACATCCTTAACTCTAACAGGAGAAAATGTTTGTCCTTCTACTTTTATTCTTCTTCGCTTTTATTCATTTTCACAAACACATCTCTCTTATTATGCAATCCTTGCAAAAACTTTTTTTTTTTTTTTTTTTGTTCCAATCACACACAGACTACTTAATTGAGGCAGGCGTGTACTTTCCAGCCAATCGACTTCCTCTATTCTGTACCGCCTTCACCTCTGTACCACTTCTTGCTTTTAGGAACTTGTGGGTAACCAGATCTTCCTGATCAGTTCATTCTGTGTTCTTGGGTGCAGGTTACCATCTATAAATATAATGAGGAACATCACACTCCATGCATTACAGGGAAATAAAATAAGAAGGAGACGATTAAACATAACTTAGATATCTTGTTTAGACTTACAACTTCAAGTTTAGTCTTGCCCTGTGCTCCTTGTGTACTGACCTCTGCTTTGACTGACTATGCTTCTGATATATCCTTAAAAGAAAAAGTAAAAGAAAATTTCTGCTGCAGTCGTGATGGCCTGTATAGAAAGTTCATGTAATTCATAACAGCACAGTTACTGAGCATGTTAAAAATTCTTAGACTTGCTTTGCCCACAGCAGCAATAAAAAGTCCCTTAAGATGTAAACACTTCTATACCTTACTAATGCTCTATAATTCACTCAGCATCATTCTGATGTTGGCCCACACCCATTTTTTGTGAAGCTCACAGTACAAAAGAGCAGTATAAAATAATAATCTGTTGTGTAATCTCCCAAAATCACACAAGAAGCCTTCCCTAGCACAAAACGCAACAGTCTTTTCACATTTCCTAATGGTTTCTTAAGAAATCAACTCTTTCCTGTTGCTAACGCTGTCAGTATGTCTTGTTGAGTTGACCTGCTGGGAAACCGTCGGTGCCAGTCATTTTGAAATATTTTTAAAAACACTTGAAGTTTAGTTCACGTGGGTGGATATCTGAGTTTCTCAGCAAATTTAAAAGCATTAGAATTTCCATTTGTGCCTGGGAGTTTATTGACCCCTACTGCATTGGAATATTTTGACCAGAGTGAAACTTCTTGAATGTTAATTAAGTTAAGAAAATGATTGCTTAAAAGTAACTGTCTGTAAGGTCTGTTCTAGATTTAAGATATTTTTTAGTTTTTGATTGTGTTTAGTTTTTACTTACTTTTAGCTTTTAACCATTTTCTAGTTTTATTTTTAATTTAGTTTTGGGTTCTTTTTTAGTTTTTATTCTAGTTTTTTAAGCAAGTAACTTTCAGTTTTTGTCACATTTCATTATTTTTCTCCACACACAGTTTTCTTTATACTTGTCAAATAGTACACCATTCAGATTTTACTTGTCAGCTTAATACATACACTTTCACTCTCTGTGACAGAGCTCAACTTCCTCTGATTGAATCAAGTGGGTAGTATGCTCTGATGTTATTTGTTACTTTAACCTGCAATACATTTAAGCAAATGGTTATTTAATTTCAAAAATGCTATTGTGTGATTCTCTTTGTGAGCAGTAAGATCACTGCACAGGCATAATCATGTTTTATATGTTTTTTTGGTATTGCCTGATGTTGACTATATGTCATCTACCCATTTTTTTTTTTTTTTTGTTCAGGAATTGTATCCAGCAGGGGGTGCATGCTCTCTAGGAAGAGTTTTATTAGAGATTGCATCCTTTGCTAAACCGATATATATATATATACAGTGGTGTGAAAAACTATTTGCCCCCTTCCTGATTTCTTATTCTTTTGCATGTTTGTCACACAAAATGTTTCTGATCATCAAACACATTTAACCATTAGTCAAATATAACACAAGTAAACACAAAATGCAGTTTGTAAATGGTGGTTTTTATTATTTAGGGAGAAAAAAAAATCCAAACCTACATGGCCCTGTGTGAAAAAGTAATTGCCCCCTGAACCTAATAACTGGTTGGGCCACCCTTAGCAGCAATAACTGCAATCAAGCATTTGCGATAACTTGCAATGAGTCTTTTACAGCGCTCTGGAGGAATTTTGGCCCACTCATCTTTGCAAAATTGTTGTAATTCAGCTTTATTTGAGGGTTTTCTAGCATGAACCGCCTTTTTAAGGTCATGCCATAGCATCTCAATTGGATTCAGGTCAGGACTTTGACTAGGCCACTCCAAAGTCTTCATTTTATTTTTCTTCAGCCATTCAGAGGTGGATTTGCTGGTGTGTTTTGGGTCATTGTCCTGTTGCAGCACCCAAGATCGCTTCAGCTTGAGTTGACGAACAGATGGCCGGACATTCTCCTTCAGGATTTTTTGGTAGACAGTAGAATTCATGGTTCCATCTATCACAGCAAGCCTTCCAGGTCCTGAAGCAGCAAAACAACCCCAGACCATCACACTACCACCACCATATTTTACTGTTGGTATGATGTTCTTTTTCTGAAATGCTGTGTTCCTTTTACGCCAGATGTAACGGGACATTTGCCTTCCAAAAAGTTCAACTTTTGTCTCATCAGTCCACAAGGTATTTTCCCAAAAGTCTTGGCAATCATTGAGATGTTTCTTAGCAAAATTGAGACGAGCCCTAATGTTCTTTTTGCTTAACAGTGGTTTGCGTCTTGGAAATCTGCCATGCAGGCCATTTTTGCCCAGTCTCTTTCTTATGGTGGAGTCGTGAACACTGACCTTAATTGAGGCAAGTGAGGCCTGCAGTTCTTTAGACGTTGTCCTGGGGTCTTTTGTGACCTCTCGGATGAGTCGTCTCTGCGCTCTTGGGGTAATTTTGGTCGGCCGGCCAATCCTGGGAAGGTTCACCACTGTTCCATGTTTTTGCCATTTGTGGATAATGGCTCTCACTGTGGTTCGCTGGAGTCCCAAAGCTTTAGAAATGGCTTTATAACCTTTACCAGACTGATAGATCTCAATTACTTCTGTTCTCATTTGTTCCTGAATTTCTTTGGATCTTGGCATGATGTCTAGCTTTTGTCTAGCTTCTCTGTGTCAGGCAGCTCCTATTTAAGTGATTTTTTGATTGAAACAGGTGTGGCAGTAATCAGGCCTGGGGGTGGCTACGGAAATTGAACTCAGGTGTGATACACCACAGTTAGGTTATTTTTTAACAAGGGGGCAATTACTTTTTCACACAGGGCCGTGTAGGTTTGGATTTTTTTTCTCCCAAAATAATAAAAACCATCATTTAAAAACTGCATTTTGTGTTTACTTGTGTTATATTTGACTAATGGTTAAATGTGTTTGATGATCAGAAACATTTTGTGTGACAAACATGCAAAAGAATAAGAAATCAGGAAGGGGCAAATAGTTTTTCACATATATCATTCCCTAGTGGTACGGCGGTGTTCAAAAGTATCAGTAACACTAACGGAAGATTATAGTTGCTTCTGTTTAATATTGATTTAACACTCACAATGCTATAATAGTCGAAGGAGAGCTATACCTAACCAAAACATGATGCAGTCGGGTTTCCTGTGATCGTTGCTTGTCCAGTCTTTGACAGAGTTTGGGAAAGCATTGTCTTAGGCATGGGCAGGAATGATGTCTTCCATCTGTCCGTTGGTAAGCTCTGGAGTTCCAAGTAGTTGTTCGATTTTTATACTTTTCTCTCTGAACATGCAACCTCCAAACATGGGTACAATTGGTTTACTGACAAGCATGATTACGGCAGAGGTCACTTGCTTGGGAAACCTTAAAACGGCTGTTGACCCTGGTAACCCTCGCCATTATATTGCTCATAACCAAACATGGCACATCAGCACTTCAGTGCTATGTAACACTTGACTCGTCTTATCTTCCTGTCATATTCACTGTGTCATTTAGATTCTCATTGTAAATAAATTATGTATATGAATAACCCTTACAGATCACAGTAGCACACTAAAAACCTTTGTCTACAGGGATTTCTTACTTTGGTTATTTTTAAGTATTCCTGTAGTTGCTACTTGAACTGTAGTAATAACAGAAATACAGATGAAGGTTTTTCCATGTATGTAGTGAGTTTCCACTAGCACATTTACATCAATTACTGAACATCTGTTATAGGAACATATTAAATCATTCACTCAGTCAGCAACATGTAAAAGCTGCTGAGCTCCATGTGAGCCTAAACTAGGTTATAACGGCAACTACTTGCTGTAAGGGAGCTGATATTTACAGTTTGTAATTGCTTTCATACTTAAATTCGGACTCAAATAACAGCATTTGATATTTTGCAGTTAAGTTATTATCATACACTGGATTGTTCAGGTTTGTATAGAAGAGGCTCGAACCCTGTTCAGGGACCTAAACCCTTCCCTGATCTAGGGGGACTTGAACCCCAAAGCCAAGGGTGCAACCCTTATTTTAAAACTGTGGACTTGAACCCAAGTTCAGGAATGACTCAAACTCTCCTATTCTCTATTTTTCCCAATTCTGCCAACTTTTTTTTTATAATCTTAAACACTAAAATGGACAAAGGCTCATAAGAGCAATCCTCCAACTTACATGAACTTGGAAATTCCCACAAGGAAGATAAGCCTCCAATTTTATCATCCTTTTTAACTGTCCATCCACAACCTTCTTTGACTACTTCTAAGCCTGGTGTCAACTTATAACCCCCCAGAGTCGAAGTAGCTGCAGACTGTAACCATGTCAGAGACTTTAACTCCATCAGAGGGGACTTTATCCCTCACCTTTGTTCAGATGGGACTTTAGACCTTTATTTCTAGACTTAAGACATTTTTCCCTAAAAATGATGAAATATGCACCTCTGATGGCTGCAGATGTTCCACACAAACACACCACATACATTTGGAAATTAAAAGGTCAGCAAAGCAATTTGTTTCAATTCTTGATATCATCAGTGTAGTGAAGCCACAAACAATGATATGAAATCAGTCAAGATGAATGCTTCTTTTGGTTTCTAGGCCTTAATACTTAATCTTAATCAAATAAGATAAAATGTTTACTTGTTGCTAAGAAAAAATGGCCGAGTTAATTCCCTGCTGTAATGTGCTTTCTGCAGATCACATGAGTTGTATTGTATGTCTACCTTCTCCGTTACCCTACTGGTCATGCAGCTATGGCAGGTGTCTTTAAAAAAGATGATGCATAGTTCCTTCTGGGTCCTCGTGAATAACAGAATGGTGCTCAGCAGAAAAATATCTGACTAAAAGCTGTGACATGAGATCCTGTGCTCTGCTCTTGGATCCTTCTTGACAGTTGTATCAAGCATAATACAGAAGGACTGTTGAATAATGTGTATTGTATTGAATCCTGTACTGAGTCAGTTATAACATTCTCAAACTCAACAAATTGTTCTAGATGAGCTTGTCTCTTCAAATCCAAAATGACATTTCTTCCCCAAAATCTAGCCCCAGGCTTCAGCTGAGGCCTAAAATTCAAATTTAAGTCCCAAGTTAAAATATCCAGAAGCAGGCCTGCTGCCCTACACTCAACCAAAATGAAGAGAAGAACTGTCAGACATCTGGCCCAAATGACAAAGCAATGATTCTTTAATTTTGTTAACGAAATTTTAAAAACTTCATCAAAAAAGATCAAAGCAGAATCAAAATGGTAAGCCTGTTTGTCTGTTGGACTTCAAAGACTCAAAACATCCAAAAAATACTAACACATACACAAAATTCTTAATCAAAAGTGAGCCAGAAACAAAACTTGAGACACAATATTGCTGTTATTGTAGGCTTTTAAAAATTGGGGGGAAAGAGTGGCAGTTCCTCAGGGTACCCACCCCTTAGGTTCAATATACTGGACATTGCTGAAAGCAGATGACCAAAGGAACAAATATTAAATTCATTAAATGCAATATAGTCTATATCAGTATATAATGATAAGGAAACAGAAGCATAATAAAAACATTTATAAAAAAAAAACAAAACAAAACAGTTCAATAACACACCTGAGCGAGGGAAGAAGCAGTGACTAAATCAATACAGAAATCAATGATAGGTGGAAAGCAAAGTCTTTGTTTTTTCTTTGTGATGATCTACTCCACTCTAGTGACTGAAGGGTAAAACTATTTAAAGACTGTGCAACACTCCCCTTCCTTTAACATTTCCATCCTTAAATCATTCACCATACTCATGTTTTTGCACTTCCCATGTCTGTATAGATTTTCCTTCAAGTGCTTTGGTTTTTCTCACACAGCCTCATAAATGTGTAAGTTAGGTTATAGTGGCAATAATGTGAAAAATGTATCTGTGTGTGTGCCCAGCAATGGGCTGGAGGTCAGTTAGGCTGCTTTGTGCCATGTGCTGCCAGAATAGGCTCCAGCCCTCCAGAACCCAAACTGGATTATAAACATTTAAAAAAAAAAAACTGCCCGAATGATTTCCAGGAAATAGGTAAAACTGAAAATGCATTTCTAAATTTCTGAACAGACATTCAAGACAGTATGTAGAATGTGGTCAGAGATTTTCCTTTAGTGGATTAGGATCAAAAGCCCAGTGCTGTTTTCAAAAAGTTTTTTTTTACATTATTTTGTTGTGGTTTCAATTTCTGAAAATACTTGGTGAACACTTTAGATGAAAGAAACTAGGGCATTAAAATCAAATAAAATAAGCCCAATTCTGGCTTTTATAAATTATTCATAACTACCCAGAAACTAGTCGGCTATTCATAAACTAAAGCGCTGTATAATTACTTTGTCAATTTTAGTTTGAAAGCAAAGAATATATATTGTTTATGAAGCCAACTTTAAAAGACTGAAAATGGAAGACAGGAAGGGCTGCCCTTGAAGCTACATTTAACACCTGTAATGATAGCAAAGAGGTCAAATGAATAAACAATGTTGTCTTTATTTAAAAAATAGCCATCTGTTAGGACTGTTCAAATAATGTCTTGTTTTCTTTGTTTTTGTTTATTTACTTGTTTGCATCCTGTGCTATTTACATGATCTTTGTCTTTGGATTTAGTTTTTTAGTGTATTCCTTTCATGAAGTGTGTTCTGTCATGCTATATGTGTGTATGTGTTGTGTATACAGTGTATGCACATGTATACTTGCACACGTGCATACACACTATACACTCAGTTTAATTTGCACATCTCCTTTATAATTGTACTATTCTGCAACTTTGTTTGACGTTTTTTATGTTATTTGTATGTGATGTTGTGTTCTGTTATACACAGTTCCAAATCTACCAAGTCAAATTCCTGTACATTAAGTACTGGTGAATAAAAGTGATTCTGATTCTTTGGGCATGGGAAAGCTTCCATATAAATAAAATGAATTATTATTATTGTGCATGATGTCATGGCATCCATGTTACAGTATATAAGATCACCTTGCAGTTTTAAGGATATCTGAGTCATGTGAAAATAAAAAAAAAAACTACACAATAGACTTAATGCTTGTGGAAAACCATTTACTGTAGAATTTGGCTACAAATTAAATGAATTTACAGTAAGGTAAGTGTTGTTCTATGAATTTTGGTTGCCAATTTCATCTTTAAGTGTACCAACCTCTGCGTCATGTGATGATCTTGACGATGTGCTCTTAAAATAAAATTAAATCAAGATCTGCAGCTATGCTAAGCAATAATCTGCTAAAATGTATGGAAAGTTTTCAATGTTTGTGACAAAAGAGCGAAAAAGAATGAACTCTGTAAAACAGAAGCAAAATAAAACCTAGCAGGAGGAATATTTAAATAAAGAACATATATTTTTTTCTGTTTACATTGTTGTACAATCTCTTCATCTGAAATCTATTTTAAGATCCCTAAGAGAAAATGCTAAAAAGTTAGTGCTGACAGATAATTATCTAGTACTAGCACTACAATTTCTGCTGTGTGCATAAGGCACGAGAGCTTGAGATATGCTGAGGATTTTCTTGCACACCTCTTTTTTCACATCAACATTTAAAAATAAAATCTACAGTTGAAGTCAGATGTTTACATGCACTTAGGGTGAATTCTGTAAAACTCACTTTACACACCTCCACAGATTTTATACTAACAAACTATACATTTTCCATATAGTTTAAGACATCTACTTTGTGCAGGGCAAACATATTTTACCAACAATGTTCACAGATGGAGTATTTCATTTTTCATTGACTATATCACAATTCCAGTGGGTTGCAAATTTACATACACTTTGTTAACTGTGCCTTTTAACAGTTTGAAAAATTCCAGGAAATGATGTCAAGCTTAAAAGGCAATTAGATAATTAGCTTTGGATAGCCAATTAGCCTAATTGGAGTCAACATGTGGATGTATGTTAAGGCCTACCTTCAAACTCACTGCCTCTTTGCTTGACATAATCGGAAAATCAAAAGAAATTAACCAAGACCTCAGGGGAAAAAAAACTGTGGACCCAAATCCGGTTCATTCTTGGGAACAATTTCCAAATTCCTGAAGGTTCCATGTTCATCTACACAAACAATAATTCGCAAATATAAACACCATGGGACCACATAGCCATCATACCGCTTAGGAAGGAGACACATTCTGTCTCTTACAGAAGAACATACTTTGGCACAAAAAGTGAAAATCAATCCCAGAACAACAGCAAAAGACTGTTTCAAGACAGTGAAGGAAGCAGATAGACAAGTATCTATATGCACAGTAAAATGAGTCCTATATCGACATAACCTGAAAGGCTGGCCGGCAAGAAAGAAGCCACTGCTCTAAAGCTGCCATAAAAATGCCAGACTGCAGTTTGCGATGGCATATGAGGACAAAAATCTTACCTTCTGGAGAAATGTCCTCCGGTCTGATGAATCCAAAGTCAAGCTGTTTGGCCATAATGACCATTGTTATGTTTGGAGGAAAAAGAGTGAAGCTTGCAAGCCAAAGAACACTATCCCAACCATCAAGCATGGGGATGAGAGCATCCTGTTGCTGCAGGAGGTACTTCACAAAATAGATGGCATCATGAGGAAGGAAAATTATGTATATATACTGCAGTAACATCTCAAGAGCTCAGCAAGGAAATTGAAGCTGAGTCACAAATGGGTGTTCCAAAGGGACAATGACTCCAAGTACATATGACCTCAATCCGACTGAAAATTTGTGGGCAGAACTGAAAAAGCATGTGCAAGCAAAGAGGCCTACAAACCTAGCCCAGTTATACCAATTCTGTCTGAAGGAAAGGGCCAAAGTTCAACAAACTTGATGTATGAAGCTTGTGGAATGTTACCGAGAACATTTGGGTCAAGTTTAACAATTTAAAGGCAATGCCACCAAATAAAGTGTATGTAAACTTATGACCCACTGGAATTGTGATATAGTCAATAAAAAGTGAAATAATCTGTCTGTGAACATTATTGGAAAAAATTACTTTTGACCTTCACAAAGTAGATGTCTTAAACGATATGTCAAATGTATTGTTTGTTAGTATAAATCAGTTATAAAAGTGATTTTTAAAGAATTCACCCCAAGTGTATGTAAACTTTTAACTTCATCTGTATTCTCAAAAGTAAGTATTGTTATATTTTTCCATTTCACTCATAATTTTCTGGGTATAGCTCCACACCTACATTATAAATTCTTATATATATGTTAGTCCAAAAAGCATCACATCACCACTCTAAAGAAGAAGATATTAAACTACTGCATATGGAGCCTCTCCCAGCAGCATTAACCATCAACTCTGGATGAGGTGCCAGTTCCTCACAAGGCGGACTCATGCATACATGAAGAGTGACACCTATTTAGATTCACAAATTAACTTCATGCACACTTCTTTGGAATGTGAGAGGAAAATATATTAATTAGAAAAAAATGCACAGATGTGGGAAAACATGCAAACTCAACATAGCCTTATCTTACTCTATAATGTAAACACAGGACTCTGGCAGCTTAAAGCACCAGTACTAGCGATTCTCCACCAAATTCTTGTACTAGATATCTTCAGCTATGTGTTGACATTGTCCCACACGTGTGCATGGGAGGCAGCTAAAGGGCTCAAAAGAGAATAATTCCATGTCGGACCAGGGGGTGGCAGAGTGCATCCTTTCTCTTTTTCCTCTGCAGACCAACCATGGCAAATTCCGCCTGGGCCAGATGACATCACCTCCGGTTCCAAGCCTGGTGACGTCATTTCCCCAGTCTGGCTTTAAAACTGACATGTTTTGTCTGTCACCTCAGTTCTGTTTTGGACTACAGTAATCCCTCCTCCATCGCGGGGGTTGCGTTCCAGAGCCACCCGCGAAATAGGAAAATCCGCGAAGTAGAAACCATATGTTTATATGGTTATTTTTAGAATGTCATGCTTGGGTCACAGATTTGCGCAGAAACACATGAGGTTGTAGAGAGACAGGAACGTTATTCAAACACTGCAAACAAACATTTGTCTCTTTTTCAAAAGTTTAAACTGTGCTCCATGACAAGACAGAGATGACAGTTCTGTCTCACAATTAAAAGAATGCAAACATATCTTCCTTTTCAAAGGAGTGCAAAGCAAGCAGTCAAAAAAAAAATCAATACGGCTTTTTGGCTTTTAAGTATGCGAAGCACCGGCCGGTACAAAGCTGTTGAAGGCGGCAGCTCACACCCCCTCTGTCAGGAGCAGGAAGACAGAGAGAGAGATAGAGAGAGATAGCGAGAGACAGATAAAAAAAATCAATAC
The DNA here is from genome assembly GCF_900747795.2 of Erpetoichthys calabaricus. NCBI lineage: Eukaryota > Metazoa > Chordata > Cladistia > Polypteriformes > Polypteridae > Erpetoichthys > Erpetoichthys calabaricus. The sequence continues at coordinate 177,742,020 of NC_041397.2, forward strand.
GTGCCCTTTGAGCTTTTAAGTATGCGAAGCTCCGTGCAGCATGTCCGTCAGGAAGCAGCTTCACACAGCCCCCCTGCTCACACCCCCCTACGTCAGCGCAAGAGAGAGAGAGAGAGAAAGTAAGCTGGATAGCTTCTCAGCCATCTGCCAATAGCGTCCCTTGTATGAAATCAACTGGGCAAACCAACTGAGGAAACATGTACCAGAAATTAAAAGACCTATTGTCCGAAGAAACCCGCGAAGCAGCGAAAAATCCGCGATATATATTTAAATATGCTTACATATAAAATCCGCGATGGAGTGAAGCCGCGAAAGGCGAAGCGCGATATAGCGAGGGATCACTGTAATGTCTGTAAAGACCATTGCTCAAATGTTTGCCTTTTTTACAGCCAATTCTCAAGTATACAGGGTGGCTGCCCCAAACCTTTTTGCAGTGTCATTTGCATCATTTCACAACATAGATGCCTTTTCTATTACATCAAAATTAGAATTAGCAATATTGATAATTCATTTGGAACAAAGATATCTAAAATGTAATTTTTACAACTATTTCTTCACTTCTAAAATAAACTCACCACTCTCACACTTGCAACAGACAGTTTGTCATTGTTTATTTTCAAACTCGTGTGGTTGTATTGCTGTGTTGAGCTCCACACCATTTGTTAAACATTTGTGTACTTTTTGAGTTTGAATGTGCAGATGTGAGTGAAAAGTTTGTCCATGTGGCCTAATGTCATTGAAATCACTCCTTTTTCATGCGTTTCTCTGCTTAAGGGGAAATGATAAGTTTATTCTTCAGCAGAGAAGTTGGATAATAGCATTCAATTGACTGTCTTTTGGTCTCTTGTTCAAATAAATGGGTCTATGTTTGATCCATAGCATTGACCTTCAGAAAAAGCTTTCACCTTCAGCTTCATAACAAACAAACAATTCTAAACATATCTTTTTTCCTCAAATTTTTGTCAAGTTAAGCTTTATGTCACAGAATATGCACACACTTTATAAATTGTAAATTGTAGACATTTCCTGTAAATTTTGAATGCAGTGTAGTTCAAATTCCAAGATACACTTTCTATATGCTTTTTAGATGGGTCTTTCAACATCAACTTCATGCACACTCGTCCAGGTTACTCCTACGGGATTGATCACATCTCAGCTTGCATCTCAGCAGCAACCTCCCATCAATCAGGTCTCTTGATCCATAGCCATCTAGTGGCTTTCTCTGTGGCATCTGTCACACGTCATATTGCCCTCCTGTTTGCAGCCACAATTATAGAAAGCACTGAAAAACGTTTGGTCAACACCTGCATGTCAGATAGAGTATGAAATATCACAGTTTATACAGTTTGTCAGTACAAGTTTTGGCATCTTCCTGATTTATTAGGGACATTTTTTGGATATGTTCATATTGTTATTTATTACTATTGTTATTTTTATGTCACTTTGTGCCATATGGGTACACCCATTTTGTAAGTTGGTTGCATGGATATACCAGTATGATGAGAAGCAATAACCCTTATAGGTAGCCATGTGGTTTGTGACCCGTACTCTCATCACACTTACACTCTATACCATAAAATAATTGTGTATGCAGTATTTTTGACAAAAAAATGTTCAATCTTCTTCAAAGAGTTACATAGGGAAACATTAGGAAAATAACTGAATTTGTTTCTGAATTTGTTTGGTTAACATCTTGTTTTTGATAGATAGATAGATAGATAGATAGATAGATAGATAGATAGATAGATAGATAGATAGATACTTTATTAATCCCAATGGGAAATTCACATTCTCCAGCAGCAGCATACTGATACAATAAATAATATTAAAGAATGATAATAATGCAGGTGAAAAACAGACAATAACTTTGTATAATGTTAAATGTTAACGTTTACCCCCCCAGGTGGAATTGAAGAGTCGCATAGTTTGGGGGAGGAACGATCTCCTCAATCTGTCTGTGGAGCAGGACATTGACAGCAGTCTGTCGCTGAAGCTGCTCTTCTGTCTGGAGATGATACTATTTAGTGGATGCAGTGGATTCTCCATAATTGATAGGAGCCTGCTGAGCGCCCTTCGCTCTGCCACAGATGTTAAACTGTCCAGCTCTATGCCAACAATAGAGCCTGCCTTCCTCACCAGTTTGTCCAGGCATTCCTCTTAATGCTGCCTCCCCAGCACACCACTGTGTAGAAGAGGGCGTTTGCCACAACTGTCTGATAGAACATCTGCAGCATCTTATTGCAGATGTTGAAGGACGCCAGCCTTCTAAGGAAGTATAGTCGGCTCTGTCCTTTCTTGCACAGTGCATCAGTATTGGCAGTCCAGTCTAATTTATCATCCAGCTGCACTCCCAGATATTTATATTTATATATATTTATGTTTATAGATATTTATAGGTCTGCACCATCTGCACACAGTCACCTTTGATGATCACGGGGTCCATGAGGGGTCTGGGCCTCCTAAAATCCACCACCAGCTCCTTGGTTTTGCTGGTGTTCAGTTGTAGGTGGTTTGAGTCGCACCATTTAACAAAGTCATTGATTAGGTCCCTATACTCATCCTCCAGCCCATTCCTGATGCAGCCCACGATAGCAGTGTCATCAGCGAACTTTTGCACATGGCAGGACTCCGAGTTGTATTGGAAGTCCGATGTATATAGGCTGAACAGGACCGGAGAAAGTACAGTCCCTTGTGGCACTCCTGTGTTGCTGACCACAATGTCATTTATTATCCTTATTATTATTATTATTATTTATTATCCTTCTGATAATTGTGTTTAAGTCCCTGTTTTTGGAGTATCTTTTTGGTTTATCCTTGGAAAGATTTCCTTGTTTGGATTCATCATCTTTCCAATATGTAGTTCTAAGTACTTCTGAAAACAAAAATGGGAAGGGATGTATTCCTTGTTGAATATTATAAAGGTATAAGATCATGAAAAATTGAAAAATGAGACGTGTGGTGTGAAACATGTATTTCTGTACTTTTTTTTCTAGGTACTCTGGTTTTCCTCTCAAAACCCAATGACAGTCTTACTTCTGTCATTAACTGGCCATCTGCTCTGGATTGGATCCTACTTTGCAATGGTGCATGGACAGGCTCTAACTCGACCACATTCCTAAGCAGGGGGCAGTTATTCCTTTTTATTTGATTTAGTCCGGCAGCTTTCCACCTAACATTTATTTAACTCAACATTTCTATGTAACACAGACAAATATGTTAATCTGATGTGTTCAGCGCATTGATCTTGTTTTCCATTGTATGAGACTGATCAAGCACTTTCTGAAGAAGGTGTGAAAACTAAACAAGAGTTTGTGGTTTAATTTTCAGTTGCAGGCTTATACAGTTTTTATTTTTTCTTTATAGACATATATCGTGCATCTACTGTACATATAAATCATGTTTATTAAAGTAATTTATTGTATTCACTTTTCTGAAAATCTAACATCGCCCATTGCTAAGTGTTATCACAACTGAAAAACTGTGCAGCCTTGCATTAACCAGAGCTAATTTATTTTACTTCAATATGTGAAATCAATTAGAAAATCCTTTATGGTCGTACTGTCACTATATTGTATTAGCATTTTATATTGCAAATAAGATAACCTACCCTTTAAATTAAACATGATCTTTAACCAGAACAGATGTATTACAAATCTAAGGTAATCCCAAACACTTAAAACAAAAGTATGCACTCTGAAAACCATACCTTTTAAAAATTTACACATCCATCCATTCTCGGTTGTCAGAGTTTTGTTTATTCACTCTGCTGTATGGCCATAAACAAACTACGGGACCAGCAATTAGGACACAGGAATTTACATCTGAATAGAAAGAGGTCAGTGTAGTCTGCATTCATGCCTCACAACAAATCAGTCTATTTGCATTGTAAGCACCTCATATTTGTACAGCTCCAGTTTGTTGGACTCACAATGTTGCTAAAGTTCTAAACACAGAAGCGATATGCTGAAATCACTGTAAATCTGACTGGTCAATGCTCAACCAACAGATGTTCAACAGAATTGGCATTTCTTTGTTAGTCGAGTAGCCTAAAGAACTTCATTTAAATTAGGTTATGTCCTCTGTATGATAACCAGACACAAATTTAGTGCACTTTAGAGAATAGGGCAGTTGAGAATGCAGCATTATGATGGCCCTGAAAGCCAATGCACAAAATTAAAAAAACAAAAATAAAATGCACACAAAAAAATTTTGAAATATTAAAAAAAAGAAGAAAAACCAAAAAAAACACAAAAAAGGAGACCTCAAAAACACAATTGCAAATATAAAGATACAAAAAAAGCTAGTCATAAACAAGAATTGCAAAAGGTACTTTAAAAAACTTTATATTAACAACATCTGTCAAAATATTGCCATGGACTAACTTCATGAATATATGAAAACAAATTAAATAAAAAATTTCTGTCACCAGTTATGGGGAAACACACTCCAGAATTTGTTGCAAATGCACCAAAATGTTTATAAAAGCCAAGCAATCAACACATTTCAGGAAGATAATAATTTCAGTGTAAACACACTAGAAAGTTTTGAGCTAGCTGCTACTACATTAAATACAGAAATCATCTTTAACATTCCTAGTGGCTGTTTGGCACTTGTTTCAAACATGGACAGAAAAAAGTAGAAACATTGTTTGTATCTTCTTTCAGCAGCAGTTTGTGGCAGATTCAGCATATCATGTCCATTAATTTTTTTAAACAATAAATCATATCCTATATCGTTCTTTTCCATGTAACCTGAACAGATGCCCTCCAACCTTGCTTAAAATCATTTTTTTCTAAGAGAACACAAGACCACAATAAAGATTTAGGGTACCATCCTGGTAATACCTTATAATTGAATGGTTTCAAACAAAAGAAAACATGCAGCAATTGTGGAAATGTCTTCTCAGACATTAGTTTATAACAGAACTGACTCAAAATGGTGGATCTTCCAGTTTTAATTCCTTCTGGCAGGAAGAGGTGGGTCCAGGTAGATGGACACCTCAAGTGATGGTGGTATAACAGTCAATCTTCCGGTCTGCAGAGGGAGGAAGAGAAAAGGCATTAACATATAGCGTGAACGCCTAAAGTGGTGAGGAGTTAGCATCCCCAGAGCCCTTAAGCTATGCACATGCGGGTGACACCGGTGTAATGTGAAGTCAGTAACATATATGAAAACAAACTTAAATTGGAAACCTATAAAATGATCTTCAATGGATCTAAACATTTGAAAAGGTACTTTGTAAAATGGGCCTTAAAGTCAAAGTCTAGATACGGTGAACTTCTAGAAATAATGAGGCAAACTCTCTTTTCCTCAAAACTCAACCCTGAAAGCTGATGTCTGAAACAAGCAATCCACAATCCAGGTAACAAATAAAAAAAAAACAAAACTAGGAAAACAGAAAAAAATCCACTAAAGTAAAGATGCTTCCACTACAAATCTCACAATGGCTAATCTGACATGTACTAATCAACATCACCACACCTGGGTACCATGATTAGCAAGTATAACAACTTACTTAGTGACTTATGTCTCCCTTACCAGAAAAATTATGACAGTGGTGTTCAACACTGTGAAAAATTAGGAGACATATTCAATTTGCATATTTTGGAAAATGATGATAAATATAATCATTGACCACTCAAGCCTAACAAATTGTTAAATAGTGTATAGTAACTATCCTAGATGCAAGTCAATAGTTAGATGATCAAAATAAATATATGCTTCCTTTATACATTTCCATGTGATATCAGTGACTTTTCACGGTTAAATGTTTTTTTAAGATATTCTGATTCAAATCATTACTGTACATCTAAACTTATTTTCTGTCAATTTCTATACAAACCACCCTCTATCCTCTTTAATAAATCTCTGTGTGTGTCCAGGTGTCCGTGTGTGTGTGTCTTCTGGTGAAGATGTGCGATATTACTGTCAGAGAAGGTTACAGGCGTTTTACGGAAATACAAACCAGTATTACTGCGAGAGGAAATTAAAGGTACACAATACAGTGACGCATATTACAGCCACATACAAGCCAGTATTACTGTCAGAGGAGATTAAAGGCATATTACCGATGCGCACGCCTGTATTACCGCCAGAGAAAATTAAAGGTATATTACGGACGTACAAGCCAGCGGACGTACAAGATAATATTACTGTCACAGAAAATTAAAGACACACAATACACGGCAGCAGCCCACGAAGAACGGTCAGCTCAGCAAGTAAACATCAACAAAAGAAAGGCTGAAAGACAAAGAAAAATACGACCAACACAAAGAATGAGGTCAAAGTCCCTTGCCATTTAATATAGACTGTTCCTACTAATGTTTATGCACTACTGTTCTAGCGCCTGTTATTGTAACGAGCTTAATGACTAGTCACTTTATAATTACATCTGCCTGTGTAGAACAAAGTGGGTATTGCCCATTCTGTTAGGCTTTCCAGGCACACAAAGCCTGTTATGAAAGCATATTTAATAGGGATACAGAGCTGCACCTTCCCCACTTGCATTCCAAACTAAATGACTGAACTCCATCTTGTATCAGGATCTGCCCGGACTTCATCTGAAAACAAAGCTGCAATTCAGAGGTGACCTGACATCTCTCTTAAGGCCCTTCTGTGAGAGAAGAAGGAGAGAATGGAAACTTAAGAGAAATTCTGGGATTCTCTCAGTAAGGGGGAACTCTCCAAAATGATACAAAACATCTGAATCCTGATATCTGAACCGACAAGCTATGAGCCACTTCTTTGGAGAGTCAAAGCCAACAAATTTTTCTTTTTCTGAGCATGAGAGCTGAAATTCAGTCTTGCAAGCTAAGCACTGAGCACTGTGTGCTTAGTAGCAGACAGTACTTCAGGAAAGGAACTTCAACATCTAAACTCTTGGGCCAGAATGAGTAATACCTTTTCCCTATGAAGTGGCAAACAACAACAGAAGGCAAGCTGAGGAAGCAGTAGCACAACACTGACAAGGATCATGCAGCAAAGAGAAAGAGTGCACTCCAATGCGAGAAGAGTCTTCAACTTGAACCCAGAGCAACAACAAAGCATCAACTCCACACAACATCGGACATCATCCATAAACACTTGGTATTGTAAAATGACTTATCTGTGCTAAGATAAAGCTGAACTTTAAACACCTGTAACAGCCAGCCTATATGTTATATGTTTATCTGTCTAGTCTGTCGGCGTCCAGTCTTATATGTTAATATATATATATGCAGTTATCATACTTCCATAATCCTTGTGTTCATTAATACATTGGATTATTCTGTTTCTTAAAACAAGTGTGCCTCAGTTGCCTTGATATAAGTTTATAGGCTGGACTCCTACAACAGAGAAAGGTAAGATAAATAAAGTAGGACACATGCCTAATTATTGGATTAATCACCAGTATTGCCAAAGGCAATTAATCAAGTTGAAAATTTTCTTTTTCAAATCCCACATTATTATGGTGTCCTCCTGGGTCGGAGTTTTATTGATTAATAATCATCAAAATTCGTGCAGCTGTCTTTAATTTCATTAGATGGCTTAAAGCTTATAGCCATTGCTGATCCTTGTCTTTTTCATTTCTACTAGTGTTCTATAACTATCACAACAGGGTGATGTGGTGATCTGCATTCAGATCTCAGAGCAAAGTCTGCAGGTGCCTATCTTATTTATATGGCATTATGGCCATATCTAAAGAATATGAGTGCTATGGTGAGTAGTGACTCTTACTTTGCCCAATATGAGCTAACTCAGATATATAAGTAAACATTCCTGGACTTGAATCAGTGTGGTCAGCATTCTCCAATTCTATAACAGAATAAGTATATTCAGATTTGTTAATTTGTGACCTGTTATTCTGTGTGACTTTTGAAAAATACCATTCATTTATTCAGGCACTTTCTGAATCAGCTAGATCCAATCGAACACATTTGTTTTGTGGTAGTAATATCACAAAGTGCTTTTGACAGTGAAGGTTATAAAATTAGACAGTATCTGTCAAGCTTATATGGACAGTGTTTTTTTTTACTATGAAGATTTCAGTTTTTGCATCTTCAGGAAATGTAAAGCGAACGTCTATGTTTGCTTTTACCATCAGATAAAGTGCTCAAATTCTGGTGCAGGTCACAATTTAACAGGAAGGAAAGTATGTGCTGAATAGAAGTGTTAAACTGCAAAAAAAAACATCTAGTAAGCTTTAAGAATGATCAAAGAGGTGTCATACAGCTTGAGATAAACTTGATAAATGAACTGTTGGTAATATGTAAAAAAAAACTAATATGTTTATTGTGTTATGCATTTTACTGATGGTTGTGGAGGAGTCATGCTTGAAATACAGTACAGTGCAATGTAAGAACAGTATATTCTTTTAATACACATTATTTCTTGGTATAAATCAGAAAATTAACAGTGACCTGAAAAGAATCATGAAATCCATGATCTTTCTTCTTCAGTTTCTTTCTCTTTACCTTTGCTTCTCAATATGTTTTTCTTTCTTCCCTTCTGTTCTACTCTGACCCCTTTTATCACTTATAAGTGCAAGTGCTTTTATTAATAACCACATGGACCGTCAGTGGAGAATGACTGTGTTGATTGCGCATACACATTGAATCCATTAGGGACATATGCTCCCTGGGAATATGTTCATTAGAAATTGCAGCTTTTACTACACCAAAGGTCTATAAACATCTCTCTATACATAAAATCCAACATCTGTCTGTCTTCACGAGAGAACTACTTGACGGATTTAGATCAGGTTTTTTTCTGTAATTTGCTTGAACATTACAGTTGATTTTTTGACTTCTGTTATTGTGTTAAGTATCATAGTTTGCTTGCAGGAGTGATTTATTCAGGATAATCTGAGACAGAGGCTGCGGGCTGAAGGGAGGGGGAAGCATGACATCAGGAGTGGGGAGCTGGGAGGGGCCATCCTCATTTACGCGCCAGCCTCCGTTCGAATCGCTCTACCTCTGTCCTTGCCTCCGCTTAGCTAGCGATACCTGTTTGTTTTTTTAATTTTTAAAGTCTGTCTTGTTTCACTACTACTACTTCATAGTAGTACTAGCCAACCCGCGGCGTAGCATACGCCGCATAATTATGTATTGATGGGTGAACACTTGCTGAACGACACAGTTGTCCAAATGGGGTGGGTTTGTGGATACCACTGTGAGTGAATGAAAATATGGACCTCTGGAGAGAGCAACATACAATTGTCCGTGACTGAAAGCGGGATCGTCTGTGACGATGGAGGCCACGCTGGTGAAAGTTACTTCGTCGGTAGGGATAAGTTTCAGCACTTGTTCATTAAGGTGTAGCGAGTCTTCGTTGTTGACGCTTAATATAGCTTGCATACTGAGTTGTTCCGGAGTCACAGTTGAGAAACACTTTTATAATGTCTTTTAAGCACAGGGAAAAAAATTAACATGTGAAACATCCGTAATGTAATAAGCCACCAAGAAAAGTAACATTGCAACAATGCACGCTACGATCCGATCGCTGTAAACAGAAGTGAAAACAAAATCGAGGCCGGTGCATTCTTTAACTGCCTTGTAGCGCAATGGTAGTGCTGCTGTTTTGCAGTAAGGAGACTGTGGAAGATTTTGGGTTTGCTTCCCGGTTTCTCCCTGTGTGGATAGCGCTTTGAATACTGAAAACACCGGTATATCAATGTAATGAAGTATTATTATTCTTATGCGTCCAGCGCTCTGTCTCTCGCGCGCCTGTATGCATGTGTGTGTCGCTCACTCTCTCTCGCTCGCTGCACGTGTTCCTGCAGGCATACCAGTAAGTGAATGAAAAGATGGAACTCTGGAGAGAGCATCATACAACTGTCCGTGACTGAAAACTGGTTTTGGCAGATACATTCACATTTTTTTGAAAGTTTGGCCCTGTGCCTTATTAATTGTCATTGCAAAGGCAAATCTAACAGGAAATTGTCTTTGCTCAGATGCACGCGCAGGCTCTCTCTCAGCAGCACGCGAGCTCCCTCTCCCTCTGTCTCTCAGAAGCACGTGAGCCCTCTCTCTCTCTGTAACATTGCAGCAGTTGTATAAACACTTTTTTTTAAATGAGTTTTAAGCACAGGGGGAAAAAAACCCAGGCTCCCTGCATGCGTAGGCCCTCTCTCTCTCTCAGCAGCACGTGAGCCTCCCCAGCTCCCCCCCCCCCCCCTCTCTCTCTCTCTCTCTCTCTCTCTCAGCAGCACGCGAGCCTCCCCAGCGCCCCCCCTCTCTCAGCAGCATGGGAGCCCCCTCCCCCTCTGTCTCTCAGAAGCAGGCGAGCCCTTTCTCTCTCTGTAACATTGCAGCAGTTGTATAAACACTTTTTTTTTAATGAGTTTTAAGCACAGGGGGAAAAAAAGGAACATTTGAACAAATCCGAACTTTATGTAAAAGCCAACCAAGATAGTAACTTTGCAGGAGTTCACCATCTTTAATCAGGCGACTGACAGTAGTGGAGTCAGGCACAGAGAAGGTCAGCTGCTGAGAAAGCGTCTCGACTGTTGCAGGGCGGTGAAGCAAGGTGAGACGCTAATGAAAAAGAGGCATAGGGCTTATTGGTTTTTAAAGACTGCTTCCTACATTGTGTTTTAACATCAGTTTTAAAGGATTGCGCGGCTCTCTCTGTCGCGCTGCCTGTGTGTGCGCGGCTCTCTCTCTCGGGCTGCCTGTGTGTGTCTCTGTCTCTCTCTGGCGCTGCCTCTGTGTGAACCAAGGTTCCACTGAGGTTGACTAATGAAAAGTCAACGTGGCTCAGAGCTGCATGTGGACTGTGGCACAGACAAACAGAAATGATGGCATGTTTTCCGAGGCGTTGCGTCCGAGTTGGTGGGCGTGGCTCTTCGAGTTGTCGTCGTATCCAATGGTCTTAGAGTTGGTGGGCGTGGCTCCTTCCTGCATGCGCCATGGGTGTCTTACTTGTCGGCGGCTTAGTGAATCCACGCCCCTTCCGGCGTGCTTTCCATGGGTGGCTACTTGTCTTCCGGCTTAGTGAATTATATATATAGATTGTGGTAATTCTAAGATGAAGTAAGAAAAAAATAACACTAAAGAAAGGATACATTTAGCTTCTTTTAGTATCAGCTTACACTCGAAGGAAATAATTTCGAAGGAAAGCTCCTAGCAAAGCATAATGCAGTCATGGGTTTCCTGCAGACAGCTCTGGCCAGTTCAAGAGTGTGAGAGGCATTTTTCGTAGGTACAGCCAGTAGAGATGTCTTCCATTCATCTGTAGGTGAGCTTCCGTATTCAGTGCAGTTGCCTGAGCTTTATACTCTTTTCACATTGGTTCCAATATAACAACATGCAATTTCCAAACATGAGATACAATCATTTGCTGGCATAGTTTAATTTTAAATAGCACACAGTAGCTATTGACCATAAACTGACAAAGGGTTGCACTTACTCTCCTTTAATAGCCTGCCTTAGTTGCCTACACTTGTGTCTTCCCATCTAAGTTGTTCCTTCTCCCTGTCAGTTTGGCTTATGTGACTTAAATACCTCAGTTACCCATTTTAAGTAAAATAATGTGGAGTAAAACTGACAGATCACACGTGGCACACTTTACACATTTGGCTACACATGTGAATGAGCAATCAGCCAATATCCCCCATCAAACACTCCACCACCACACAGTTTTCCGCCTGCTCGCTCCTACACCCACAAAGTCTTAGCATCACTGTTTTTTAAAAATCTTGACCTGCAATGGGCCCCTGACATTCCATACCACAGGCCACTTCCAGTTTCAGAAAATGGTCAACTTAGGTGATAGTATTTAACTGAAATTGCCGTTTATTTACATAGACTATTCCTACCATCAATTTACCCCAGTCACAGGTTTTTAAACTACACATGAACATTCTGTGCCCTTTGATACTTCCTTTCCTGTTTCTTTATTAATTTAACAATCTTAACTGGAATGCAAATATTTAAAAAATATTCTCTAAATGCAATCAGCGTTTATTTCTCCTCCGTAAACTCAAACTTTTTAAAGTAGACAAGGACCTCATGTTGTTCAGTATGATTCAGTCTGTATTCACTTTCAGTTTCATTGCCTGGTTTAGTGGTCTAACAAACCAAAATTTTAAAAAGCTCCAGCAAATTACTAAGCATGCAGCTAAAATTATTGGGACTGATGTAGATGATCTAGCAAGTGTGTGTCAGAGTACAATGCTGAAGAAACTAGAAATAATTTCAATTGACGACAGAAATCTATTACATGTAGAACTTAACTTCAGTAAATCAGGAAGGATAGCCACTTTGAAAATCCACACAAATCGCTCCAGAAATTCCCTTCTTTCTAGTGCCATGCAACGTTTTAATAAGGAATTTCAGAGAAAATTATTAAGATTTGATATGTATCCTGTTACAGTTTTGTGTATCAAACTGCCTTACCTTAACCTGTCTTGTCTCTGTTTTTTTTGTTTTGTTTAGTTTCTTTCTGTCTTGTTATTAGGCAGATTTCATGTTTTCTTGTGTAAATATGACTAAATAAAGCAACCTTGAACCTTAATTAAAAATTTAAGGTGAATTAATTGGTGCATGTATTTGTATTCACTTCTAGTTATTCGATTTAATTGCAGATCGCTGCCACCATTGAATCTGCATGTTCTCTACATTTCAGGCGTATTAAAGAAATGCAAAGCAGGTCACTAGCTGAGTTTAAAATTAAATGCTATGAGTAAGTGTCTCTTGTACAAACGCAAGCACGCTGTTCTTGGTTGTCTTTTGCCTCGTGGTTATTCGGTTCAGACAATAAATGCTCAGATTAGCACTTTGGCAACACAAACGTTATTGTCATGCCTGTAAAGCTAGTTTTGAATTAGAACAGGATTTTACTTTTTATAGAGTAAGTGGGTGAGATGGTAGCACAGCAGTCAACTCTGTTACCTCATGGGGTACAGAGACTTGTGTTCAGTTCCAGTTTGTTTGTTCTAGTGTCCAATTGAGTTTTTTCAGGATACTTAGATCACTTCTACATCTCAAAGTTATACATGTTGAATTAGAAGGTAACTCTATATTGAGTGAGTGTAGATGTGTATATTATGGAGATGAAAAAGTAGAATACTGATGAGCTCAGCTCAGTGATGGATGAATCCTCCTTCAACTTCCTGGGCTCTGCTTCCTCACAGGAAAGTTTGTCAGTGGGATTTAGGAGGGCCTCAAAGTGCTCCTTCCCCCAACCGACGATGTCCCCAGGTGAGGTCAGCAGCACTACATCCCTGCTATAAATCTTATAGTCAAAGCCCTGCTTCTCCCTCCTGAGTTGCCTGACGGTTTTCCAGAATCGCTGCGAGGCTGACAGAAAATTTTACATGGCCTTACTGAACTCCCACCCCTCAACTTTAAGGCCGCAGTTCTGTGCAATTGTAAGTAAGCCCTCACCCGCCTGATGCCTCTCACCCTGGGCAATTCCTCTCCAGGAGTTTGGTTCAAAATCCCTTGGTGTATATTGAGGTAATCCTGACTAAATCTAGACAGTACTTCTATACCTCCTGCACTAGGTTGGTGTCTTTCCCCATCAGAGAGATCGCATTCCCTGTCCCTGAAGTCAGCTGAGGATCGTCTAAGCCACAATGCACTGGACCCTTATGGCTCCTCCTGCAGGTGGAGAGCCCACTGGAGGCCCTCTGTAAATCTGAAATATTTAAAATAACATCCAGAAAACTAATCAATGGATGAAAGGGAGTGTCCAATAGGAAGAATCTATAAAAGAGTTTAAGAAATATCACCATCAAATAAAAACAGCCAGGGGATGAGTGCATAAGAGAGTTAAAGCTTGAGCTCATTGTGGATGGACACTATGAAGACACAACAGAAACAGTACTAGAGAAGTACTCTGTGTCCATTTTATTAGCAGTTGATACTTATAAAACAAAACATTTTGTATTTTCTCCATTCTCTTGATGAATACAGAGGTTGTCATTGTGATTATGATTTCTCTTTCTCGTTCTGTCTGTCTTTCTCCTTCAAACCTTGCTGATTTGCCTGCCCTCAAAGCTTGAGATCTGCTAAAGGTTACAGTGAGGTTAGTGACTAAAGCGCGGCTTTACATATTGGTTTACAATTGTCTGGGTGGAGACATCACACATTTTTGTGTTCCCTGCAATACAATCTCCCCAAAAAAATGGTTACACTGCAATATTTATAGTATTACAAAGAAACATGTAATGAGTAAAAAAGGAAACACAGATGAGTAAGCTAGAAGCTATAAGAGGTACTAGAAAAAAATTAATATACAGTATCTAATAAATTTACTGTAGTCCTATCACTAAAGATTTTCAGCTATTCTGTTGAGCCTAAATAAGAAGAGTAGACAGAGTGAAAACAATGAACAGATAAAGATTTTGAATTGTCAGTATTCAACTATATACAGTATATGTTACCCATCCATCTTTTTTCATAACCTGCATGTGCAGGTCAGGGTCGAAGGGCAGCTGAAACCTATTTCAACTATCATTGGTCACAAGGCAGGAACAACAACTGGACAGAGTGCCAATCCATATATACAGTGCCCTCCACAATGTTTGGGACAAAGACACATTTCTCCTTGATTTTCCCCAGTGTTACACAGTTTATAATTACAAATCAAACATTTCAGACGTGATTAAAGTGCACATTGCAGACTTTCATTTAAGGCAACAGTGGTGTTTCGACCCAGAGTGTCTGGTACACTCCCAATCCTTTGACTTGTGGTGGAAGCTAGGGTGATGGGTGAAATCTTGATGCCAACAATTCCAAAAAGGTGGTCGAACCAGTGACTTGTGATTACATGGTGAATGCCCTCCCTCAGTTTCTTGCTTGGCAGGTCTTTTGGCAAACCTAGAAAAATATGGACACTCTAATCGAAACCTTGGAGTGACACAGGGCAGCCATGCAGAGCAAAAGTAAAGAACAGCCCAGTGATCACCACAACCCTTGGATTGGACATGTTCCCAACCACCAGGACATGTATCCAGTAGTCTACATGCAGGAAAAGTCTCCATTTCCCTTACGCTGTTTCAGATGAGGGGAAGTCAGCCACATTGTCCTCAACTGCTCCCACCTCGACAAGCCAATAGATTGCAGCTGGGCATGAGGAGGAAAGTATAGTGCACTCTCCAACCCACTACCCCTTCCATATACAGGTGTGGTTGTCATTAATGGGCATAAGGTAAAAACACTTATTAATTCTGGGAGTAACATTTCTATTGTTGCTTTCTCTTACGTGCTTCCACAACAATGGGGAACTGGGGAGACCAGTCTGACCTACATCCATGGGGAAACTCATTGGTACAGGTCCACTGCATATCTGATTACCTTCATGGGAACCATTCAAACAATCAAAAGGGGCTGATAAAACACACGTGGTGTATTGATGGGTGTAGTAATACATGGATTGCACCATACGATATTCTGAGGCTATTCACTTGAGACAAGGCCAATTGTGACAGTGCAGGTCGGCTCCATGCTTCCAGTTCCCTCTGGAAGCCGTTTGAACCTGCCACCGCCAATAACGTTTCCGAGGGATGAGCAGAGCAAATGAGGATACCACATAAGGCAAGGGGAAGGTGTAAAAAGTGCTCTAGTACTTTTATTAAAATAAACAGTGTTCAAAAAGTGCAGTGCTCTAATTCCATTAAATAAATAAATTTATACAAAAAAAACAGTGTCCATGTGGAAGTTAAAATCCAATAAATAAAACATTCCTTTAAAAACTGAGTTTAAAATCCGAGTAGGGACAGTCTTTTAAAAACACAAAAGCCCCAGTGCTTCTCTCTAGACACTGAGGTCTCCTCCACTTATCCTGTCCGGACCTTGCAGTACGAGGAGATGCCCGCCGACAGGTGTAGTCAACCTTCATATATGGGCTCTGTTCCCTGCCACCCTTCCTTCAGAGTATGTAGGGCAACCCTTCGAGCCCCACATGCCTCTCCCACCACTCACCTTTGGCCCCTGCTGGGAGACGACGTCAATCAGGCCAGTCCTACTCCAAAGAAAGCCCTCAATTGGAGCGCCCCCTCTACAGCTCCTGGACTCTCGCCTTGAGGCTCCAATCCCGACCACCAGCCTCCATGCCACTGCCTGGGCTCTCACTCTCTTCTTTCAACCTCCTTCATATCTCTCACTAACCAGTCTATTCTCTCACTTCCTCCGATCTGTTTTTTTTTTTTTTCTTCTTGCTCTCGTGCTTTCCTTTAAAAACAGGGACGTGACGTCAATCTGGGTCATGGGCGATCCTGCACCTGGGCATTAAGTGCGGGGCCATCAGCTCCCACATCGCACACGGGAACCGCTCTCACCACGCTACCATGCCCCCACCCAAAGACACGAGTGCTGCCATTAGAATTATCTATATAAAAATGGATCCTTCTTAAGCCATGGACCTGCCCTTCCACACTAATTCCAACAATATCACAAGGAAACTATTGAGGTTCTTTGCACAAGCCAGCATCCCTAAAGAAGTCCTTATAGACCGGAGGATGCCTTTTATCTTGGACACGTAAAGGGAAGTGGCTAAATTACTCATAATTTAGCACCTGAAAACCTCAGTATCAAAGTGACGGTTTAGTACAGCGGTTTAACCAGACACTCAGACAAATGCTCCAGAATGTGGTCACCAGAGATATAAGGAACAGGGATCAGTTACTTACCCTTGTTTTATTTGCTTACGGGGAAGTCCCACAAGCCTTTATGGGTGTTTTGTCTTTCAAATTATTTTACAGACAAAAATCCTATGGTTTATTAGACATTCTAAAAGAAGGTTAGGCAAATTACCTACCTACAGTTATAGGCTGAGGTGGGGCCATATCATACACATGCGCTTGGGAAACAACTTCAGGGCTGGTCAAATGGTAATTCCAGTCCAAGTCTACTTTGGTTGCAGTAAACCTTTATAATCTCAGCAACTGATCAAATAACTTCAATGTAGTGTGTTTTATACAATGTTACTATATTATAATTTAACTAGTAACACTCAAACTTCCAGTCCTCGAAGAAGCATCTCTCATGAAACACAGCATTCTATATCACTTTGCTGAGGTTGCTGCAGTGTCTTTCACTGCCATCCAATGTCGCTGTAGCTGTAGGACCTGAAGCCCAGTAACTTGAAGGAGGAAGGCTGCACCTTCAGTTCTTTGGTTGTGCATGACATTCTGTTGCATATGGAGTGTTTAATTGGTGTTTACAATGAAAACAGTCAGTTGTCTTGTGCAATGTACCATACTGTCAGCAGAGCTCACTGTGGTTCTTTCCCTGTACGCAATGCTGCCTGCCCACCGCCTGCCACTTGCCAGTGAGAAGCACTTGAAGCCTAATTTCATGGCTGAGTTAGCCAATTTGTGTGTTGTGTTAGGTATATCACAGCATAAGCTCTTAACTGAGACCAACCGACAACCCTTAGTATTTTATATATACAGATATTTTTCTTTCTGTTTTGTATTTCTGAATAGATGAGTAGTAATTTCCTCGTGCTTTATAGGAAAAAAAACTGAAATCTTAGTCTTTATTAAAAATGGAAACAATGAGAGGATTAGAAATAAACATAGAATTAAAAGTCAAGGTGGAAGTAAAGAATTTAGGTGTAGTCATGGACTCTGATATAAACTTTAAATCGCACATTAACCAGATTACTAAGACTTCATTTTTCCATTTAAGGAACATTGCAAAAGTTAGGCCTCTTATAAAATTGCAAGATGAAATTAATTTGCGCTTTTATTTTTAGCTGGTTAGGTTACTGTAATGGACTCCTACATGGTCTACCTAAGAAAGACATCAATTGGTTGCAGTTAGTTCAGAATGCAGCAGCAAGAATTCTATCTAGGAAAAGAAAACCGGAGCACATTTCATCAGTATTAGCGTTATTACATTGGCTACCTTGTCTTTTAGGATTGACTTTAAAATGCTACTAATGGTATATTTAGTAATTTTGCTCCTTGTTATATTTTCTAGTGTCTATCCCCCTACATTCCAAGCCATAATCTTATATCTTCGAACCCTTGCTTGTTTATTATTCCAACAGCCAAGCATAAAAGAAGTGGTGAGGCAGCCTTCTGCTGTTATGCACCAAAAACCCAGAATACTTTAACGGTAGAGATACGCCAGGCTAACACTGTGGATAATTTTGAAAATCTCCCAAAAACCCATTTTTTTATTTGGCCTTCCCATAACTATAATTAAATAAACTGGATATGCATAGAATAATCATACTCTTCAATGAATATTCAGTCTTTATTTATTTTTATATTTTTCTGTTTTCTTTTATGGTTCTACACCACCATCATCTGAATAAAGTCCTGCACGGCCACCTGTGATATTTGAATACTTGAATGAAAGCGGATACCCCAACCTGCCACAAGAATGTTGAATCCTCTCAGATGAAGCCTTTTAAAAAAAAAACTAATAAACTACTTAAGAATTATGTTAGGTAGAGTGCCCAGTAGGGGCTGGGTGGTTTTTCTGGCCTGGAATCCCTACAGATTTTGCTTTTTTCTCCAGCTTAACTGCAGTTTTTTTCTGTCCATCCTGGCCAACTGACATTATCATCGGCCCGTCATTTACAGACCTAAAAAAAAAAAAAATTCTACATTTATTGATTCTCTTAATTATAAATCTGTCATATGTAATTGTGCATGTTTATATAATATTTATGAATTACTTTATCTAATTTTAATTTGTTTTTCTTTGCGTGTAATTATTTGTTTGACATCTCGTAAAGAACTTTGAGCTACGTTGTTTGCATGAAAATGTGCCATAAAAATAAATACTGTTGTTGTTTTCTAAAAATGGAAATGCTTATGTTTAACTAAGTACCACTACTGAGAATTCTTGCATCGATTGTGCATTACATTTAGGTGTATATTTTTGAAAGCTCACTATAGAGGATACACAATTTGTATGTATCATTTATGAATGAAACAAAGATTATTTAGAAAGAATTTTTAAAATAAATAATGAAATTATTGTATACCTGCTGTATTACTTAGTTGACAGATAGACATATGATAAAAAGGATTATGGAAATAAATGAATTAATTCCTATTTTTTGGTAGAAACAAATAACTGTTGAAGGTGTGCCATATTTTAGTATTTGAGACTGCATATTAGTGTCAAAAATGTATTCTCTAAAACTGTGGGCTTTAGGTCAGGAAAAACTGACAGGCATCTTAAACAGAGAATTGAAAGAGTTGCAAGAAAAGCATTGTGAAACAATTCACATGGAAGTGAAAGTGTAAATTTACAGTATATCAAAGGTTACATGAACCATTACAAATTGTATAACACTAATTCATTGAATTAGAGAAGTAAAAAAAAAGTTACACCTCTCACTCACAGTACTAGGACTGAAAGAGGAAATTCACATTTAAAGGATTCAAACTTAAGGAAACATATGAAGCATGCGACTAGATTGTTTAGTGTGAAAATTGCTCTGTGGATCATCACGTTTATTTTTCTTAATTTTGAAAGTGAGTCTAGAAAAATCTCAGTTTATGCAAAAAGGAGTAGACTAGCAATGTCAGATGTTATTAACAACACACTTAAAAATGTGCTGCAACTCCATTTAGAAGTAGAATTGGCAACCTCACAAATTAATAATTTATTGTGCGGGAATGACAGCTTCACAAACAAGACAAATTTGGGGCGCCTACAAAGTCATCCTGTTTATTGTCCAAAGTGAACCAAAGAAAATCAAGCAGTCTTTGGCATGTGTGTCCCACTAAACAGGAACTCAAAAGCAAAACAAAATATTTAGGCTAGTTAGGCAGTAGTCAGATCACATTATTTTAATGGAGATCTGACCGACGAGTTGCTCTTGCTAGAAATTTGTCCGTGCCCCATGTATAAATGTGGCTTTTCCTATGATTGCAGAGATATTATTTTAGTTTAGATTAGGTCAATCCAGCCACTTAAAAACTACCATCTGAGAGGAAGTTATGTTTAATCCTCCACTAACTAACAAATGTCTAACCTACTTTTATACCTCCTGCCACAGAAGCTTTGATTGCAATGCAGAAACGGAACTTGGCTGGACCACCAGTTCATCACAAGGTACTCTTCCAGCCAGTGTAATTGGGTTCATTTCGTATAGCTGCATCTTCTTCCAAAGCTTGTCTCCTGCTTCTTTCTGATTCCCTATTGAACTGAACCAAATTAAATTAAACTGAATTGAATTGTATTGCCATGCTACATAGTTGCTAGAAATTTGTCCATGTGTTTCTGCTATATATTCACATCAAAACACAACTGGTAGCACAATATACAACATATGGCATGATTGTAATATTATATACAACAGCAAAATATAATAAAATAATGTGCAGCATTGCACTCCTTCCCCATAAAATATAAGTCTTTAAAAATACATATACTGTAACTAGTTTGGAGTGAAGTTTTGCAAGATCTGGGGATATATCAAAAGTTATGATTAACCTGAGTGAATACAGTAGAAAAAATATTGATGTGTTACGTGATACTTTCTCTTAGTGACCAGTAATGTTTTTGCAATGCCAATAAATAGCAATATTTCAGTTTACAGGTTCTGAATAGAATCTCCCCAGTTCCCCATCTGTAGATTATGTTTAAAATTAACAGACATGGCACCAATCACATCTGATATGGAGGAAGTGAGAATAATTTTAATGATTGCCCTGTAAAACTGAACCAGCACTGACTGGGGGAGATTAAGCATTTTGCACTGATGGAGTAAAAACATTTCCTATTGGACTTTTTGGATCAGAGATACAGAGTAAGCAATATAGTGGTAACAAGTAATTTTTAATGACGGTAACACCATTTATAACAAAGGGCACGTTTCATAAAAACCACAACCACATTTCTACAGATTATAGGTTATACGGTTCCAGGCTGCTGTGAGAACACCTTACACAGCGTGTTACCTTATCTGCATGTATGATATGTGATTATGCCATTGAGGGTGGTGTAGCTGGCAAGGTTCACCTGTGTTAAAGACTGCTCGCTGGAGATACAATCTTTTGTACAGAGTTAAAAAAAGAGGACACAGAACACACATCAGGAGTTAGAAAATCTAACTGATTTACACCCAGCTTTTCTGATAAATGTTTTTTTCAGAGACATGTGGCATAGTCCAAGTTCATAATGGGAGTTTGCTGGAGAAAATCTGGTATCACTGTAATGAAAGCTAAACTGAAGAAAACTAAAATAAATGAAGAGTCTAATTGGTGCAAGATGTAGTGTACCCATGATAACTGTGCCTTTGAACTGATTTATTGACACAATAAGCAAAGTAAAGGGAGTCAAGAACAGGGTTTGTGGCAAATTTCAGATGCAGAAAAATGATACATTCCAATGTCTTCATTATGTATTCATCTGGATACATTGAAACTGTTTGCAACTCTGAAATGAGCTGAAGAGTGATGAAAAAGGCCTATAAACACTGATGCTAACTCACCAACAGATTGTCTTAGGGTAGCAGAAGGAATATTGTCTGTGTTCAGTTGGTTTATGACAGTTCTCTCACCAGAGGAGCAAACATAATGAACATGTGAATTTCCCCTTGGAATTAATAAAGTATCTATCTATCTATCTATCTATCTATCTATCTATCTATCTATCTATCTATCTATCTATCTATCTATCTATCTATCTATCTATCTATCTATCTATCATACTGTACTTCAGGCTCAGTCGTATGAATGGAGAAGGAAGAATTAGAGCAGGGGTGGGCAGCGTCGGTGCTGGAAAGCTGCAGTGGCTGCAGGTTTTTACTCCAACCTAGTTTCTTAATGAGAAGTCAATTATTGCTGATGAAGCGTTTATTACTCAGTGACATTTTGATGCTTCATTTTCGTGGTCTCGCTTGTTGAGGTTCCCATACCCTTAATTGCTTATTTCAGTCTTAAGCAGCTGCATTCACTGTGTTTAATGGCTCCTTCTTAGCAGTGTGGATGCTAGGGGGCGCTGTTGCCCCGTGAAACCCAACAGACAGACGTCCAGGACACACGTATAAAAGCACTAAGTATAATTTTAATTATTTTCTTCAATAAAATGCACAAAGCACCACATATGCCACAATTCACCAATATCCAATAATCAATAATCACAATACAACAATCCACCACTCCCAGCAGCTCTGTCACACACCCTCCCAACTCCGGCTCTCTCGCTGGATCTCCAACAGTCCTTTATATATTCCATGACCCGGAAGTGCTTCTCCTCTTCTTCCAGGTCAAACACCACATCATCCTTCCTCAAGCATCCCGGAAGTACTGTGGGTTTCCGTCCTCGTGACTCCAAAGTACTTCCGGGTTGTAGGAAAAGTAGAAGTCCCCTGGCAGCACCCATGGCACCCAACAGGGCTGAGAAAATGGACTCCATGTCCCAAGATGCCCCGCAGGAATCCGGGGTACAGTTACTGTCCAGGGGAGCTGCCACCTAGCGTCCTGGGGGAGGTAGTGTCCTGGAAAGGCTGCCCTTCTCCACTCTTCCTGTTCTGGGACATCCCGGCCGGATTGAGCTGCCGGCCGTCTATCACAGCAGTAAGATGTAAATGATAAAGTATGCAGCAGTTCTCCATCTAACTTGTTTCCATTTACACCATGTGTGGATTCATCGTGCACTATTTAGCGTAATAAAACGCTTAAGAGAAAAATGTGACAGCTTGAAAATCACTCATCCATTTTGGGCTTCAAATCATTTGGATGATATCCTTGGAAAAGAAAAAATCTACAATTTAAGAATCTAACATTACAGACTAATAAGTCTTAAAATTAAATAAGGTCAGAGATTAGCAAGGATTGGTTTCTAATTAAGCAATTGGGTTGGAACGAAAACCTGCAGCCACTGCGGGCCTCCATGACCGACTTTGCCCACCTCTGAATTAGAGTGTAATTGTAATAACTTTTGAGGAACGGGCCCTGTGTGGTGGGCTGGTACCACTCAAACCTGAAATAAAGAATGTTCAGCTGATTAGGTAGAGAAGAAAAAGTCAAAAGTATGGGGATTTACATTTGTAACCTGTAATCACTTCTGCACCTAAAATGTGATAAAGTGAATTCATTAAATGAATGAAAAGATCCAAGAATAGTTTAGGGAGAATAGTAAGCTGAATTACACTACTTAGCAAATAAGAAATGGAAGTAGAGGATTCCAAAACAAAATCAGACATTAAACAAAAATGACAAATTCTGATTTTAAAGATGGTAATTAGATAAAAATAAGGAGACAGGGGACAGTTCCAGACAATGTACATTTGACCAACACACTCAGAGATTACAAGAATCAGGAAGGACAACCTTCATTTGACAAGTTGAGCGGAAAGTGTGTGGGATCATGGCTAGGGAGTTGAGCACTTGGGCCAGCAACCACAAAGCATAGAAAATGGCTTTTAAACTATTCAGGTGGAGCCCAGGAGATACACTTTGTGTAACTTGTCTCGTATATATTCGCAAAATGCATATTCATAATAATTAAAAGAAAAAATCTGACCTTCCTCCATTGTCTGCTTTTGTTTTTTGCATATATACAACGTATTAAGCAGTAATGTTTTCTCATTGTTTACTTTCTAAAGCAGAGAAATTGTATAGAAGCTGTGAGTGGTAACAAGAGAAACAAGCAAACCTAATATTAGCTGCATGTGGCTAGAATTTAACTCCTAAGATAATAATGAAGAAAGATAACATGAAACACTGGTATCACAGTATAATAGTAAAGGGAAATTTGATGCCAGTTTTCAAGAGATTCCTATAAATAAAACTACAGAAGATATGGTGCAGTGGGTCCTGTGTTCCTCCTGGTGAACGACAATGCCCGGATTAATGTTGCGAGAGTATGTAGGCAGTTCCTGGAGGATGAAGGAATTGATACCATTGACTGGCCCTGACTCTCGCCTGACCTAATTCCAATAGAACACCTCTGGGACATTATGTTTCGGTCCATCCAACACCACCAGGTTGCACTTCAGGAGCTTAGTGTCCAGGATCTTAGTGATGCCCTGGTCCAGATCTGGGAGGAGATCCCCCAGGACACCATTTGTCATCTCATTAGGAGCATGCCCCGACGTTGTCAGGCATGCATACAAGCACATGGGGGCCTTACAAACTGCTAAGTACGATTTTGAGTTGCTGCAATGACATTTCGGCAAAATGGACTAGCCTGCTGCATCAGTTTTTCAGTTTGATTTTCAGGGTGTCTTTGAATTCAGCACTCTGTAGGTTGATCATTTTCATTTCCATCAAACGATGTGGCATCCTTTCATTCCTAACACTTTACCCAGTCCATATCAGTATAAACGGCCAGCATGATTTTTTTTCCCTTTGATGTGTTTTCAAAGTGTTCCTTTAAACCCGAGAGTGGACAGAAATTGCAAAGGAGCATATACAGCAAAATTACTCAAAGTCTGCCTTTGTAAAGTCGGTGCCAGTTCAGCACACAGCTCCAAGAGAATAGCTCTTGGAAATCGAAATCAACTTATAAGCCAGTCATCATCATCATCATCTATAAATACACACTCTCTTCTAGTTCTTCCATTTGCGACTGCTTCTAACAACACTGACGCAGCTATAGTAGTTGGAAAAGTTTGGCTATTCCATGCACCATTACATGTTTACAGAATGATTACAATCAAGTGAATTGAAATTGTAAACAATATGCAGTTAATTTCTGTATATTTGATAAAGTCATCGTCATGGATGCGAATATGAAAAAGAAAGGTAAATGACACATAAACAGTAGCACTGCTTTAACAATGGGTGCCGGCAGTTTTTAAAACCTAGCAGAAATGTGCGTGCGCAAGGTAGGGGGCTACTGTGAAAATGTGTGTGGCTTTATTTAGGTTTTATACATCTCAAAATGTGTGAGGAAATGGGTGTATGCAACATTTTTGTGCATACACACCATTTTTACTTGAGGCCCCAGGTGTAGAGGCTCATTGGTGTGGCAAAAGACAACAACCAGTTCCTTGGTTTGCTGATGTTAAGTTGAAAGTAATCCTTTCTACACCAAGGAAAAAACAACAAAAAAAGAATATGACATGGTGAAAAATACCCTGACAAGTTCAATCCTTTGGCTAGTAAAAGAACTATTCATGAAGGCCTATGAATTAACCCAGAATGGAATAATTGCTTTGCTTAACTGTCCATTTGTGAAATGAATAGGCATCTACCATATCTGACAAAGAAGCACAGACCATAAAATGAATAAATAATAAAGAAAACAACAAAGATGTGTTACAAAACACAAGACTAGATGTCCTTAGATAAGCAATATGATAGAAAAGTGCACTGAAACTGGCAGCAGGAAGCACTCCGGTAAACATGTACATAACATGCTTTCCTGTCTCCAGTACTGTACTGACAGGTAATAATAAGCAGTGAAAATGTAAAGGGTCCAGGCAGTCGAAAATCAGAAATAATGTCATGACTCATCTGTGGATTATAGGATCTGTCAGTCACGAGTGTAATCACAGTCAAATGAGCTCTGGGTTGCTTCCCAATTACATGTGTGTACATGTGTGACTATATATATATATATATATTTGCAGTTGGAGATCCACAAAGGGGAGAAAAAACGAATATATCGTGACAGACGGCCGGGTCCCATGCCCGGCCGGGATGCCCCTTCTGTATATGTTCCGGGGGAGGAGCTATGGACATCTCACTACCTCCCCCGGGACGCTTGGTGGTGGCAGCCTCCCTGGCTGATGATGGTGCCTCAGTTTCCCGCAGGGTTTCCTGGGAGATGGAGTTCTCCACAACCCTGTGGGGAGCTGGGGTGGCTGCCAGGGGGTGCTGCATGGAGCCAGGAAACCACCTGGACATCTCTGCAGCCCCACCCGGAAGTGCAATTAGCCGCAGGTGATCAAGCACCTGGAGCACTTCCGGGTGGGCTATAAAAAGGGCCAGCATCCACCACTCAGGAGCCAGAATCGGGAGGAAAAGGACGAGGTTGCCTGGGAGGAGTGGTGGTGCCAAGGTGGAGAGAAAAGAGTTGTTTTGTGTTGTATTAGTGCTTGTGGGACTGTGTTGTGGCTGGAGGGATTACGGGGAAGACGTGCCCTCCAGCTGAAGAGAAATAAAGAAACTGTTTATTTTACAAGTGCCTTTGCGTAAGTCTGTGCCGGGTCGGGCGCTATATAGCACCTTATTACAATATATATTATTTTAAAAAATCCTGGGTTGAGACAAGACCTTTTAGCCTGGGACGAGATGTGTCTTTTTCAGTGAGATACTTTCAAGTCCCACGAGATGAGACTTTGTGCCAAGAGATTTAACCACGCCCAGGCCAGAAATAAAAGTCAAAGAGTAGATGACAAAGTAGAACATCGTAAAGAATTCAAAAATGTTGACGCAATGCACATGCAGAGCAGGTTAGAGATAATGGAAGTTCTGAAATGTGAAAGTCTCAAAAAATGGTAATAAAGATCGCATTAGCACAGACAAATGGAAATTATTACTCATGAAACAACGGAACAGCGAAAAGAGATTGAATATATTGTTTGGATTTAAACTTTAAGTCGGAGACTTGTAGATCGTCTAATTCATGTTGCCATCAAGGAAAAGTAGTGTTTCTTACCAAGGAAGAGGCGTATCTGGGAGAATTAAATGATTTGTTGTTTGGTGAAAGTGAAATCCACATACACGAGCGGCAGAGACGTGAGAGAAGCGAGCAGGGGGCAAAGCCCCCTAGTATATATATACAGTATATAGTATATATACAGTAGAATCTTTGGTCACGAACATTTCCGAACACGTACAAATTGGGTTACGATCAAAAAGTTTGCCAAAATTTTGCATCTGTTCACGACCACACACTCTGGTAGTGAACAAAACAACTGGCCGCCAGTTTCCCTTCCAGTTCGTATATGCCAATGATTTCCCATTCTCCGTTTCCCATTTTCTTTTGTTTGCGTATACAGGGCCTAATAAAGCAGCTGATGTTGCAAAAGGAGTTATAAGGTTAACCAAGCAGAGGCCTCAAGTGCTGGAAGAGGTGGAAAAACTGTTGCTAGGGTGGTTGAACAAGAAGCAACTTGCAGAGGATAGCATATGTGAAGCGATCATATACGAGAAAACTAGGAAGATTCATGGCGGTTTGCTGAAAAAGAATCCTTCTTCGAGTGGCGCAGGTGAGGAAATTAAAGCTGGTAGAGGATGGTTTGAAAAGTTTCGCAAGAGAAGTGTCATTTAATTTTTTATCCCTGTGCTTAAAACTCATATAAAAAGTGTTTACATTGAGCGGTTCGTAAGGATCTAGCGTAAACTCTTACAATGTTAGTTTTCTTTGTTATTCAAGGTTTTCTCAGTGTTTTTCAGTGTTTTTACATATAGTTTACTATTACACTGTGCATTCTATGGTATAATTAACTATTTTTGTGCTTAAAAATCTTAAAAAAATATATATTTACATACAGTTCGTCTGGTTCTGTCTGGAACGGATTAATTGCATTTACATACAATTTTATGGGGAAATTACGTTCGGGTCGCGACCAAATCGGGTCGCGTCCAGAGTTTTGGAACGAATTACAGTCGTGACCAGAGGTACCACTGTATGTATATATATATATATATATATATATATATATATATATATTGTGAAGGACAGCTGTGTCCCATGCCCGGCAGGGACGCCCCTACTGCATCTGTTCCGGGGGAGCTACCATGGACCGCTCAATACCTCCCCCGGGATGCTTGGTGGCAGCCTCCCTGGCAGATGATGAGTCCCCAACCGGGTGCATGTGGAGTCCTCCACAGCCTGGTTGGGGGCTCGGATGGCCACCAGGGGGAGCTGCATGGACTTTGCAGCCCGGCTGGTCAATTCCTCAGCCCCACCCGGAAATGCAATTAGGCCCAGGTGATCAAGCACCTGGAATACTTCCAGGTGGGGTATAAAAAAGGCCAGCCACCACCACTCAAGAGAGCCAGAGTCGGGAGGAGGAGGACTAAGCCTGAGGAAGAGTGGTGGTGCTGCCAGAAGGATTGTTGCTGTGGTGAATTGTGCTTGTGTGGGACTGTGTATTGCCTGTGGGTCACGGGGAAGACGTGCGCCCACGGGTGAAGAAAATAAAACGTTTATATTGTAAGGCATACGGTGTCTGTCCGTCTGTGTCTGGGGCCTGGTCTTTTACAATATATATATATATATATATATATATATATATATATATATATATATATATACATACACACACACGCACACACACACACACACACACACACACACATATATGTATATTACCATATATATGGTAAAGGACAGGACTCATGGACTGCTGGGACTGGCTCCACTCTCTTAACCATGTGGGAACCCAATACAACAGAAAGAATGGGGGAGGCTCCATATTAGGCTGTATGCTCACTCGAGCCACTAGATGGCAGCATCCCTGAGCTTTGGTGCCCATTCTGACACCCAACACCAGAGAATGTTGGGAAATGTAGTCCAATTGGGCAGCCCTGCTGGGGTCCGTGGGTGCTGCGGGGAATTATGCTTCCTACTTTATGTGACCTGGAAGGTTTCCCAATGGGGAATGCCATGGTACTGGAAGTACTCCCCATTTCTTCACTAAAAACAAGTGCACTAAATTGCAATTTGGAGTCGGGAGAGGAGCTGGACAACATTTTTAATAACATTAGAACATTCTAGACAAGAACAGGCCATTCAGCCCAAGAAATCTCGCCAGTCCTATCCACTTATATCTTCCAAAAAACATCAAGTCAAGTTTTGAAAGTCCCCAACATCTTACTGTCTACCACACTACTTGGTAGCTTATTCCAAGTGTCTGTCGTTCTTTGTGTAAAGAAAAACTTCCTAATGTTTGTGCAAAATTTACCCTTAACAAGTTTCCAACTGTGTCCCCATGTTCTTGATGAACTCATTTTAAAATAACCGTCTTGATCCACTGTACTAATTCCCTTCATAATTTTAAACACTTCAATCATGTCACCTCTTAATCTTCTTTTGCTTAAACTGTATAGGCTCAGCTCTTTTAATCTTTCCTCATGATTCAACCCCTATAACCCTGGAATCAGCTTAGTCGCTCTTCTCTGGACCTTTTCTAGTGCTGCTATGTCCTTTTTGTAGCCTGGAGACCAAAACTGCACACATTACTCAAGATGAGGCCTCATCCTTGGACTTGTACTCCACACATTGTGCTATATAACCTATAATATAACATTCTGTTAGCCTTCTTAATGGCTTCTGAACGCTATCGGGAAGTCGATAGCTTAGAGTCCACTATGACTCCTAAATACTTCTCATAAGGTGTACTCTCGATTTTCCGACCGCACATTGTGTATTCAAACCTAACATTTTTATTTCCTATGTGTAATACTTTACATTTACTGACATTAAATTTCATCTGCCACAAATCTGCCCAAGCCTGTATGCTGTCCAAGTCCTTCTGTAATGATATAACGGATTCCAAATTATCTGCTAATCCACCTATCTTGGTATCATCTGCAAACTTAACCAGCTTGTTACTTATATTCCTATCTAAATCATTTATATATATTAAAAGCAGCGGCCCTAGCACTGACCCCTGTGGAACACCACTCTAACATCGGCCAGTTCTGATAAGGTTCCTTGCACCATCACCCTCTGCTTCCTGTGTCTGAGCCAATTCTGCACCCATCTACAAACATCACCCTGAACTCCCACTTCTTTTAATTTAATGCCCAATCTCTCATGTGGCACCTTATCAAATGCTTTCTGAAAGTCCAGATAAATAATATCATATGCTCCACTTTGATCGTATCTTTTTGTTGCCTCCTCATAGAATTCCAGCATGTTAGTAAAACACGACCTCTCTCTTCTGAACCCATGCTGATTGTTCAGAATAACTCCTGTCCTTGCCAGGTGTTGCTCAATCTTATCCTTAATAATTCCTTCCATTTAATTTTCCTGTGATGCATGTTAAGCATACTGGGTTATAGTTGCTTGGATCAGCCCTGTCACCCTTTTTATATAATGGGATGATATTTGCCATTTTCCAGTCCTTCGGAATCTCTCCAGTGTGCAGTGACTTCCTAAAAATATGTGTCAAGGGTTTATATACAGTACAGTATGTACTTGCTAGCCTCCTTAAGAACTCGAGGGTAAATATTATCTGGTCCTGGTGATTTGTTTGATTTCAGCTTATTTGATCTGAGCAGTACTTCTCCATCTACATTTCCAAATCCCTCAGTACCTCCTTAGTAGTCCCTGTTACCTCTGGGTGGTTATCCACTTACTCACTTGTAAACACCTCAGAAAAATGTAAGTTTAGGGCATCCACTATTTCACTGTCTGTATCTTTTAATTCCCCTTTACTATTTCTGATGCACTTGACCTCCTCAGCTGATCTTTTACTACTAAAATACTGAAAGAATGTCTTAGGGTCATCTTTCACCTTATCTGCTATATTCCTCTCCAACTGTCTTTTAGCCTCCCTGATATCCTTCTTAATGGTTGCCCTCATGTTCTCATACACTCTACAATTCACTTTGCAGTCATTAGTCTTATATGCCTTATAAATCAGTTTTTTTTCCTTTGCAGCTTCTTTTTTAAATCTTTATTAATCCTCCGTGGAGTTTTCTATTAATTCCAAATTTAGGTATGTATCTGTCCTGCATTACATGTAAAGCATTTTTAAACCTGTTCCACTGCTCCTCGACTGTCTCCACACTTAAAAGCTTATCCCAGTGTATCCTACGTAGACATTGTCACATCTGCTCAAAATTAGCCCTACCAAAGTTCAACTTAACAATTTTAGTCTTTGCATCTGTAGTCTTACAAAATACTGAGAACTGTATTACATTATGGTCACTTGACCCTAGTGGTTCAATCACCTCTACACCCTCAGTTCTATCCTGATTATTACAAAATACTAAATCCAGACAGGCTTCACCCCGTGTTGGTGCTGTAACATGCTGTGTTAAAAAACAGTCACTGATTATTTCTAAAAACTCCTGCTCTTGTGCTCCTCCATCTGCAAGGTTATCCCAGTTAATATTTGGATAATTAAAGTCCCCTATGACTATGATATCTCCCTGTAAACTTGCCTTTTTGATATTACTAAAAAGATGTGTGTTGAAATTACTGTCTGAATTGGGTGGTCTATAACACACTCCTAAAATAAGACCTCTTTCCGTAATATTTTCCAGGCAAAGCCACATTTGCCTGGGAGGAGTGGAGGAATAACAGAAAGACAGAGGAGATGAGAGCATTTGTGATTGCACGACACATAAGAAACCTTTTTGTAAGGTATCGTTGTTAATAAACCTTTCTACATGTATTTATATCGGGGCTTGTGTCATTGTGGTTGTGTTTGGAGTTTGGGGTACTGCAGGTAAAATATGAGACACTTGAGAGAATGTTTAATTTGTGGGTGGTATTTTGGCATTTCATGACAGAGCCCAAAATCTGAAAATTTCTAAAGTAGTAAGAACCAGATATTGTTACACATATCGTATGCATTGTGCTCAAATTGTTTTGAAATAATAAATCTAAAGAAAAGTTCAGTCATCATTGTTGTTGTGAATAGCTACTGCTAGAAAGAAGATTTGCAATTGCTCTCAATCCAAATGTCCATAGTAACAGCACCCTCATATTTCTCTTTGATGATTTTATCCAAAACTTCTGCTTTTAGATTCAGCGCCTTATCCCCTCACATACTATTGTAGCACTAAAAAATGTGGAAACTTTGTACTGACACCTACATGCTGGCAGTAGACAGTCATGGTTACTGTGTCAACCAAGTACTGCATAAATTCAATAAAACATTTTCCAGACACCATGTCATATAGTTAAATATCCTGATAAATAAAATGGTCACATTTTTTGGTTGTTTTACTTTTTAGGGCTCTTGTTATTGTCAGATTTCAAGTATTTTGCCTTTGCCAATGGCACATTAAGATTGTCTTAGACCTGAGGTTCCAGACTTACGGCTACTGTATGGAGAAATCTTTAAACTTGCATCACAAGTAAACAACATGCTGTCTTCTTTCCCATCCACCACAATAGAAACCTACCATACCTCAGATTTTCCATTGATTATTTTAGTAGCTTGAAAAATTTTATGTGCTTTTTTTTAACATTGTTGATATTTATTTTAGTTACCACAGCCAACTCACACTATCAGAAAATTCTGAGTATAGTTTCCTGTGTGAAAACAGCCTTTCCTGCTTTCAGTGTCTCAGTTGTTAACCCATTACACCTCTTTAAGTACAGAGGTGTAGCTTAGAATGATGAATTAGGTCATATCTATTACATTAATGAAACAACAGAAGAAAAATTAAATTAGAAAGTACAATGCCTTTAGGAGTTATTAAACTATTTTGAAAGTTATTTACTTCATCAAAAGGATAGAAATCACAGTTTGACAGATTAAATATTTTTGTAGCAATCAGTCTTATCAAATATGAACAGTGATAACATAATGTAAATGTGTATTAGTAGTGTACATAAAATAATAGTTTTAACAGCATTATACAATATCATGTGGTGGCTGAAAAACAAGATGTAGGTACTAAATGAGAATTCTGTGGCCTGAACCACATAGCGCAGGAAAGAACTGGGTTGGGGACATTGACCAGGGACAAGAATTAAACAAACCTTGCAAGTTTCCATCAGGTCATGTTATTAGTTCTTTGTCACACATCTTTTCAGGTTAACGTGTTCTTCTTGTGCCTCAGAAAAATGAACACTTTGAAAATCAAGCAATGTATCAATTCAAATTTTTGGTGAAATTGAAAAAACAGCTACCAAATCTTTTTGGGTGCTACATGAGGCTTATGGGGAAGAATGCAAGTCATGTGTATGTGTGTTTAAGTGGCACAAATGATTTTGTGGCAGTTGAGAGGATGTCGAAGATGATGAATGTTGAACTTAAAAAAAAAAAGACATCACTTGCAACAAGACTTCTAGGGTGATCTGGAGACAAAATGACAGTCAATGCACTGGAAAATACCACCATCACCAAGGATGATGAAAGCACTACAAAGCAAGTCCAAATTCAACGCAATGTCGATTGTTTCCTTTGACATTAAGGGTATTATTTTTTAATACTGGGTTCCAGATTGATCAACAGCTAAACAACACTATTACAAATAGGTTCTGGAAACGTTAAGAGAAAGGACAGAAGAAAGAGGCCACAGTTGTGGGAAAAGGGTCTCACCCTTCATCAGGACAATGTACCAGCCTACTCAATGATCACAATGAAGCAGTGTTTGGCAAATAAACACATCACAGTGCTTGAACACCCTCCCTACTCAACAGATGCAGCTCCATGTAATTTATTTTCCTTTTCCCTAAAGTCAAGTTTGCACTTAAGGCAACCCGCTTTGAGAATGTTACTGAGGTGAAGATGAAAACAACATTGCTAGAGCACTGCTTTGACCAGTTGAAGACCAGAATGCAGTGGTGTGTAGAAGCAAGAGGGGAGTATATTGAAGGGGAGAGCAGTTGAAATGTATATTTTCTTCATTAAAATCAAGTTACAGCATCAGTCTCACTATTTATAGCTACACCCCATAGCTTTCACAGACACCAAATTCCTCAAGTAATGTAGAGATTGCATTGTTATATTATTATTTGTTGTCAGTTATTGAGGGTATGTGGCTAATTTTAGCAACTGTATATTTCTTATACGTAATTTTTCTCAAAAATGTACCTAACGGAGAGTTAAAATCTGGCAGCAGTAGACCATGAATGATAGCAGGCTATTTTAATACTTTGTCAATAAATAAAAGTGCCAAAGAAATAATCTGCAGGTAATAAGGTTGTTTTTTATTGATTTAAATGCTGACTACATTATTATTCACTGTTTACATAATATTAAGTAAGTTAAGTAACATTTTGTATTTCTTGCTGGCTTATTTTACTTTTATGATTATGAAGATCACTTAACTTACCTGGTAGGGCTTCACATAGCAGGAGAGGTGAGTTGGTGTTGCAAAGGCTGAGTCAAATCACTGATGTTATATGTGACTGTGAGATCCCACTTAAGATGACAACAGTGTTGCTGCTTCAATAAATTATATTTGGGATCTGTTTGCTGTCAAGAGCAACTATCAGTTGAATAAAAGAGGAAAATTTATAATATATACAAGTTTAAATAAATTCTGTCAAGTTAAGTTGAAAAGTGTAAATTAATCAGTGATTGAAGCTACTCAGAAAGTTTCTTTGTTATAAGACAGCATTTTTCTAAAATTCCCAGATGGTATTAAATGGGAGTTTTTCAAATTAAAAAACAATATTGTGTACAATAAGTTCTATTTGAAAATTTAACTATCCTAACAAAATTGCCCAAAGATTAAGTGTGCCAACTTTCAATTAAATTGTTTCATGAAGACAGATAAAGAGATGCTAAACATGATCCATATATCACGTGACTGGCAATGGGCATAGATAATGTGACTACAGTAATGAAAATGGTGCCATAAAATGGAGAAAAACACAAAAATACAAAGTAAAAAATTTTGGCACCAGATAATCGATAAAAAAAAAATTAACCAACACCAAAAGTAATGAAACTATTCAAAAAATGTAACAGGTATCCCTGTATACCAAATGGGAAAAGCCCTATATAAATAAAATATATTATTATTATTAGTGTTAGACTTTTTACCATTGTGAACTAAAGAGTTCCAAAGTATAATGAGTTCCAAACATACTCAAAATACCCACTAGAGAGGGGAACACTGTCCAAACCTGGCTAGTAATCAAAAGGGCAATGGATAATCTTTATAAATAAAAAGATTTTATTTTCTAAAAAGGCTCTGTTAAAAACTAAGGTTCAAGAAGAGCAGAAAAGGCACACCAGGAGATGCCTGAAAATGTAAAAGCAACCCAGGGTAAACAAAGTCTAAATATGAAATCCAGAAGGCGAAGTCAGAAAGAAGAGCAAAGATTAAAAATATCCTTAAATCACAAAAGCACTGTATAAACTCAAGAGAACTCAACACACCATGAGCGCATACAATGAACTACAAAGGACTCTTGATTTTTGTCAGCCTATATAGCCTCTGGTAGCCAGATAGCCCCTCCTCTTGGGGTACCACCCACAAAACACAAGGAACACAACAGAATACATAATGACATAAAGAAACTAAATAATCAACACTGTTAACATAAAATATGAAGAACAAAAATTTAAACACAGCATTCAGCTGGGGATCCTGGCTGAAAAACAACAATTACTTTTTGCTCCCTGCAAACCTTACCTCTAAATATACTGTGATTAGACATCTATGATGCATTTGTACATAAATGGAATTGGGAAAAACATGAGAGAATGGTGTGGCTGTTTAAGGTCAGAGTTAAATTAACCACAACTATCTGGAATCAAACAAGCAGCCTCAATGATCCTATAGTATTAAAATTGAAAAATTTAAATGGGCAGCATGGTGGCACAGTGGTAGTCACAGTAAGTAGACCTGAGTTCATGTCCAGGTTCTCCCTGCATGGAGTCCGCATGGTCTCCCTGTTTTTGTGAGTGTGTGCTCTGGTTTCCTCCAACTGTACAAAGACATAAAAGGTTAGGTGGATAAGCCATACTAAATTATCCCTGGTGTATATGGTGTGTTTGTGTTTGCCCTGTGATGGACTGGTACACTGCCCTGTGATAGGCTCCAGCCCTCTGCAATTCCTGTTAAAGATTAAGCAGGTTTAGAAATGGTACGGCAATTATTAATTTGACAGAAATTTTCAGAAAATGTAACGATGAAATGAATACCAATTGCTCAAAGATTTAACTCTAAGGATACAAGAAGACTTGAAAAAAACACACACACAAATTAAATTTGGAAAAAAAAGATTCAAGACAGTATGTTTATTATCTGCACATAAGGAAAGAACAGAAATGCAGATTTCTTAAGGCAGTGAGGCTTGATGTGAGACATTGAGCCACATAGTCATATGCTGGACTTCAAGAGCTTGATCCTTCCATCCATACATCCATCCATTTTCAAACTAAATAAGAAAGAGACAATTAACAAGTTAAAGTAAAAAAGAAGATCATTTACAAGTTAAAACTTCTCCAGTGGAACTCTAAATTTTGCAGTAAGAACTCAGTTTTACAGATCTTGTAAGATTTTCAAAGCTATTAAATTAGCAAACATACAGTAAATGTGCTGATATTTTAATTACTTTTCATTCTTGGTTTACAATATATTTATTAATAAATTATATATTTATTTACATAGGTTATGCTTTTGGCCAAGAGACATAAAAGTTAGCTGTGGTATTGATGGGAGTTGCTAGTATAGGTAAAAAGCAACCAGAGGGTGACCTACTTATTTAACCGGTGACCCAAAAGAAATTATTCTTAGAGAATTAAAATTAAAAAGGCCTTTAGAGACTGACAACAAGACAAAGTGTGTCTGGAAAATTAGATGGCAGAATGGGTGCATCTACTGAAGTGATAGAACTTTGCTGTTTTTTATGGAATTGTTGGAGTCACCAAGGGTGCTTGGCCCTTTAATTAGGAATTGGGGTGCAAGGATGCAGAGATATTTATGGCTACCAGAGGGGGCTATGTGGATGTTCAGATAATGTTCCTAACCCCGGTTTCAGGAATTGCACTAGAAGAAGTCCTACAGTACAGTACAGTGTAAAGGTCATTGCCTTCAGTTTCCCAGTAGCCCTTCGAATTTCAATTTGGGAAGTGAGCAGGAACAAAAGCTTGAATAGTTTTGTGGCCAGATACTGGTGAGAAATTATGACAGGGATCAGGAGAGATAAGGAGATAAGTGGGGGAGTGCTGTGGTCCTCTTGGCATTGTGGATTTTGGACTGAAGGCAAGTGGGTAAGCCACTCCATCTGATAAATAAGGAACTAAAAATTATAGTTAAGTCCAGGGGAACAAGCAGGGATTTTTTTCTGTTTGCTTATTTGATATTATTGGTGCTCCATTTGTCCATTCTTCCTTTATGTGTATCATGATATGACCACTGATTACAATTTTTTGCAGCCTTTCCTTGGCCTTAAAAATTAAGGGACATATTGTTATGGGGGTTTTAGTGGTGAAGGAGTTTAATAGTCAGATTATTTTTTATTATTATTTTATAAGCAGTTAATTATGAATGTATGGACACTGCCATTTTGTGAGACTTGTTATGCAAGGTTACTAGGAATGTTGCTGGGCAGGATGATTTGGAGTGTATAGTGTATGAAGTCATTACCATGACAGTACAAAGGCCAGTGCCATATGCTCACTGTTTGTCCAAGTTTGTGGATAAAACAAAACAAAGCAAAAAAATACTCTCATTAATGTTAAAGAGACCTCAGGTAATTAGTTTTTTTCTGTTCCTCGACTTTGTTTTGTGTGTTGTGTTTTGACTGGCTTAGACTCTGAAATATTCTGGGTATTGGCTATTTCTTGATCATTGATTTCTTACTCACATCCTTCCCTCTGTATATTTGATTTTTGTCTTTAAAACCTTAGCTTGTTATTACTATTGTCATCCATCTTATGAATCCATTGTTACTCAAAACTGGTGCAGACAGTGCAGTGTGTGAGTGTTTCTTATTACAATTTTTAAATAAAGATTTGGATTTTGCTACTTTTTGTTCTGGAATATGGTGGCACAGAAAGGTGCCGTACATCACACATGACAATACAATTGGAGCACAGGTAGTGTAAATGATTTGTTTGGAGTCAGAGTGAATAAGTGGATTGAGGCAACTGAACCAATAGCTACCTGGTTTATGCTTTTGTTGCAATTAAAATGCAAAGATTACCATATCTTTACTTAATTGCACAGAAATTGCTCAGAAACTTGCTGAGCAAACAGATAAGTAGAATTGAATACAACCACAAAGTACTTGAAGTATCTGAAACGTTATCATGGTCATGATCACTGATTCACTCTTATTGGAAAGTTCCACATAGTGAATTAAATGACCCTGGACTAACTATAAAATAAAAACTGTGTTTGAAGAACCTAAAAATGGATTGGGAATGTATCTGATTTGGAGACAAAGAAGGTGGAGGCCCACACCATGATTTCTATTACAACTTTGCTTGAGAAAATTTTAACTGGTACAGAATATTATTTAATTCTATTGACTGTAGTTGTTCAAGCAAAGCCAATATTCCCTCTATTGGTAAATATTTAGAAAAATAAACAGCTCTTTAATTTACCACAATTTCATAACAGAAGAACATGTTCTGTAAATTAAACATTTTTATAAAATGAACATAATTATATATTATGTAAGGTTTCTAAACTCTTTTGAGACTCCCCCCAACGGGACGACACACCGAAGAGCGTCCCGAAGCACGATTGCTGCATCTGTGGAAGACAGCATATCAGTTGGCGGGGCAACTGCAGGCTCCCAGTGCTGTAGCAGTTCGCAGCAAAAGCAAATCCGAGCCCATTGCGTTTGAGCTATAAGTGCCTGTCGTCAATGGGTGATGCAAGGAACATTTTAAATGCAGGGAACAGTATTGCCTGATTGCTGTGTCTGTGTATAGGAAAGTGGTAGATCCCGCTACAATAAATAACTGTGCTGTTCCTGTTTCAAGTTGAACAAAGCTGGTTTTGCTAAAGTACTGAGACTCAGCCAAGTGCAAGACAGGGACTCACACATCACAATTGTGACAGATAAGGGATGCTACTGAGCCCTAAACCCTGGACACAACCAACACAAATACAGTTACAGGTTCAAAACAGAAGGTTTTATTATAAAAATACCTCACAAAAATTGTTCCAAAAGGTTTCACAAGAAATTATAAGCACAATTCTTCTTCCTTCCATTCTTCTCTCTCCTTCCACCTCCCTTAAGTGAGTGTTGCCTTTCTCCTGACTCTGGCTCACGGGACCAAGCATGGCTAAAGTATGGCACTATAACTCCCATCATGCCCTGCGGGTGTCCACATGGTTGCTGAGGTCCTGGGATGCTGTCATCTAGCAGATGGGGGATAAACATATTTTGAAATAGGATCCATTGTCCACTATTTGTTTGTTTTGTTCTCCTGTCTGGGTAAGTGTCCATTGTTGTCCTTCCTTTCCAGGTTCCCTTCTTGGCAAGGGTTTCCCTTTTCCACATACAGTATATATATATATATATATATATATATATATATATATATATATATATATATATATATATATATATATATATATATATATATATATATATATATATATATATATACATTTACAGTTTGCAACAGAAATGCCATAAATTGAGTAAGCACAAATGTGTAAATCATATGAATCATAAATCCAACTTATGGCACAGTGATTAGCACCACTGTCTCACAGTTTGTAGGTGCAGTATGTTAATTCAGCTTCTTCCCACATTTGAAATGGGTGTTTAAGGTTAACTGCTGACACTAAATTGGCCTGGAATAAGTGAGTGTATAGTTGAAAGCATGAAAATGCCCAACAATGGACTGGCATTGTGTGCATGGTAGATTCCTACCTTGTGCCTGATGCTTGTAATCTACCACTGGATTTTTTTTATGGATTATTTATTTATGGAAGAGAGCACTGCACTTTGGGACACTGTCTGACTTTGAATTTGAAGTTTTCTCATCCACTTGCTCATACCTTGGGTACATTGTTAACAGTAGCAGGTTTAAGAGGCTCCCCAGAAGGACTCGGTAGTCTGGGGCTGACCTGCACCATTACAATTGAAAGAGCTCGACCACGAGATAACCACCTAACTCCTGTATGTAATAATAACTGCCTGTGAGAAGCTTCAATTTGGAGAACATATTGCTGCAAACAATCTTGATTGTAACGGCTTGCTTTTTATATAACTGAAAAATTTAGACAGTCTCCTCTAGCATTTTGTACAACTTGGGTACCAATGATTTTGACACTAGTACTTCTCTATGGAAAAAACAATGAGTAAAATAATTCTAGGATTCTTTTTTGAGCCATTTTAACAAATCCTTTTGACACTTCCTGGCATAGAGTGGGCACCAGCCGTACAAATGCTGAAGCAGGAATCCCAAGACAAGTTATGACAATTGAAGTAATTATCAGCAACACCAAAAATATCTTGACCCTTTGTTGTTTCTGGGAGTTCTATAATCTCTTATTTATTAATATATCTACTAAATGCTACAAATTGAGTTTTGCCAGTGACATCAGTTGATTCATCCATCTAAACAGCAGTGTCAATATCAATTTTTTTACAGAGCACATTTAAAACAACATCAGTAGTGCTGTAACCAAAGTGCTTTCCAATAAAGCATACAATAAACATAAATAAAATAAATAGAACAAAATGCAATTAAACACAATACAACCAGCAGTAAATTGAAACAAACAAATGACTAATAGGAGGTAACCATCAGTATCAGCAAAGATCACTGAAAATTAGAGAATAGAAATGGGTCTTCAATCTTGTTTTAAACAGTTCAATTGAAGGTGACTCCTTAATGTAATTAGATAAAGAATTCCACAGACCAGGGGCCTCATGTATAAACGGTGCGTACGCACAGAAATGTTGCGTACGAACGTTTCCACGCTCAAATTGCGATGTATAAAACCTAAACTTGGCATAAAGCCACACACATTTCCACGGTAACTCATACCTTGGTGTACGCAATTTCTCCGCTCGGTTTTGCAGACTGGCGGCACCCAGCGTCAAAGCAGTGCTACTGTTCCTGTGTGGTCACCCTTTCTTTCTTAGCTCCACATTCCTGACGCGGCTTTATAAATACACTGAAACTAACTGCATATTGTTTATTAGTGTAATGCATCTGATTGTAATTAACCTGCAGCAATATAATGGTCCAGGGAATAGCCATAGTATTCCAAATACCATAACTGCTTTAGCGTTGTAACTCTCACTGCATCTTCTTCTTTCAGCTGCTCCCGTTAAGGGTTGCCACAGCAGATCATCTTTTTCCATATAACTCTCACTGCACCACTCGGAGTATTTATATCACTGTATCTGAGTGGGGAATCACAGCAGCAGCTGATCAGAAAGAGAATTATCGGTACACAGCATGAAGCAGACTCTGCCTGAGCCACGGCAAAATGGTTCAGAGACTTCCCTGTACAGACTTCGCGGTTTTGAAAAAGTTTCACCCCAAGAACTATAAACACATTCAATCAGTCCATCAAGTGCTCCTTGTAGAACTGTTTGTACTTATAAGTACAATCACCTCACTGTAAACTTGCACTACAGTTATAATATTGCACAACCTGTGCCACTTTGTGAAGCGCGTATTTACATATGATGACGATATCATTTTTAAGATGAAATGCAGCAAAATATGTTGATTATATTATACAGATAAAACTTTAACTTCATTTAAATAATCTTTGTTGTTAATAATTAAACGTGAGGACACGGTGCCGCAGCTCTAGCTAGTTCAGGGATTGTTCCTGCATTGCGTTGTATTCTTGCTGGTGCTGACGCGACACTGGAAGGATAGACGGATATAATAATTAAACAAGAAGATATTTCAATGTTCCTTAAAAGTTTTGAAGAATCGGCGTTTTAAGCTTACAGATGGCTTTACGTCTATATAGCTGATTGTGTGGAGATTGGGTTTTTGTAGAAAGAAAAGTAAGGACAGGAATTGGAAGTTAGTACGTCTGAAAGAGACAGTACTTCTGTAATAAATTATTTCATCGAAGGTCACGCATGGCGCCACAAGCCTCTTGCGTGAGACATGAACATGCTTTCATTCCTATCATCATGAAAAAGATATCACGTATACATCTCAGAATTTTAATTATTCAGAGAGCTGTAATATCACGAATGTAATGGATTATGTGTCCTGTCGGAGAAAGAGAAAGCCCGTTTAAGAAGCAGGTAGTGAGTCACACATGTAGAGTACATAGAAGATCAAATACAGAACAAAGCATTTAATGTGCCATTTTAGTTACAATGGGATTTGAGAAACTAGTAAATTAATTTTGAGAAACTAGTAAATTAAACGATTTTAAGATGAAGTTTATGATGTTCTACTTTAATGGCAAAATAAACTATG
This sequence comes from Erpetoichthys calabaricus, assembly GCF_900747795.2. NCBI lineage: Eukaryota > Metazoa > Chordata > Cladistia > Polypteriformes > Polypteridae > Erpetoichthys > Erpetoichthys calabaricus. The sequence goes on from NC_041397.2 coordinate 177,783,894, forward strand.
TGATTAAAGTGGACATTTCGTGCTTTTTTCCCACTGTGTGCCTATTTTTTTTGTCTGTACCCTAATAAGCTTTCATATGACACTCAGATGGTGGGCTACGACTCGCCTTGTCACGGCGACTTTGATATGTGATTTCTTTTTTATTTCGGGCACTGTGCGACTTTGTGAACTTGAGCCTTCGAGTTTCTCCGACACTCTGTCACTCGATCAACTTCCTTTTGTTGATTATACCACTGTTTAAACCAACAAATAGTACGTTTTTCCTTTGCATCCACTTGGTATTCGTTGAAATTCTTATATTTCCACCCATGCTTTTCCCATTGTCTTTTTACAGAAGGCTATTTATATTGATTTGCATATTCAAAGAGGCGTAATTCTGGGAGGAGTTGGGGCAGGACAGAAGGCGCGTGCACGTACGTTACTTTCCACGCTAATCGGAATTTATGTAGTGGAAGAACGTGAAAGTTTGCGTACGTACAGATTCCTGCATCTGGATTTTTCTGTGCGTACGCACATTCCCTCTTTTGTGCTTACACCATGTTATAGTGTGAGTTCTACGCACAGCGTTATACATGAGGCCCCAGGTGCAGCAGCTGCAAAAGCCCTGCCCCTCTTAGTTTTACACTTCGTACAAGAGACAACTGACCAGTAGATCTAAGCTGTCTGAATGGCTGGTGTAAAACACACAATTCAGATAAATAGACAGGAGCATAACTATGAATTGATTTAAACACAGCAGCAAAATTTTAAAATCAATTCTGAAACTAACAGACAGCCAGGGTAAACAGGCTAAAACTGGAAATACAGAATCAAACTTTCTTGCCCCAATCAAAAAACAAGCAGCAGCATTCTGAACCTACTGCAATCTGTGTATCAGGGATTTGCTAATACAACGGGTTACAGTAATCACGCTGAGAAAAGATAAAAGCATGAGTAACTTTCTCAAGATCCCTAGGAGATAAAAAAGGCTTAAGCTTGGCTAAAAGGCAACACTGGAAAAAACAACTCTTAACCACAGAATTAATCTGTTTCTCAAAAGAGAGGTTATTGTCAAAAGTAACCCCAAGATAATGAACTTGAGGTTTGCAAAAATCCCAGAAAGAGCCAAGAAGTTCAAAGCTAATTTGAGCTTTGGCTGCAGGACCAGCTATCAGCACTTCCATTTTATATTGATTAAGATTGAGAAAATTGTCAGCCATCCAGAATCTTAGTGGTGGCTCTGAGGCTAGGGATCTGCACTGGAAATAGTAAGGTTGTCAGTTCAAATCCCATAAAATGCCAATAGGGACTCTGCTCTGTTGGGCCCTTGAGCAAGGCCCTTAACCTGCAAATGCTGAGCACTTTGAGTAGTGAGAAAAAGAATTATTATTATTAGTTTTACAAAGACAATTGTTCAGCCAATTCATTGCAGAGTTGCACACAGGAATATAAACCTGTGTGTCATCAGCATAACAGTGAAAAGAAATATTAAACTTCCTAAAATAGCTCCTATAGGATACAAATGTATAGAAAATAATATAGGACCCAAAATGGATCCCTGAGGAGTGCCACATTTAATAGGAGCTATAGATGATAAAGAGGAATTGAAAGTCACTGAAAAGTGTCTACCAGTAAGATATGACCTGAACCAGTTAAACAACTCTTTTTAGCCCCACCAGATGCTCAGGCTGCAAGAGCAAGATCTCATGATTAATAGTGTCAAAAGCAAACATATCTACTTCTTTAATGTGCGATATCACTTGTAACTCAACATTTTGGAACAAATCCTGAATATGTCAACAAATGGTGTTATCTGACATTGGAATTTTTAAAACCACCTTTTCATATTTTTCACCAAACACAATATTTAAAATTTTACAGCATACTGGTAAATTCACAGATTCTGCAATTGTGTAAGATTTAATTTTTTAGCAATAATTTCAGCGACTGCAAAACTTGCTTCTTGTGCTTTTTCTGATATTGTTGCAAATTTTGCTTTGATTAGTCTTATCCAGTAGAAGCCTTTTAAAATATTCAACTGGATTTTCGCACAAGTGAGAATGATTAGATTGCAAATGCCTTTTTAATTTACTTCGAGCCACAGCTTGGTTTACAAATTTTTAGCCACAAACTACACATAAGGAGGACGTGGTGGATTTTCTTCACTGGATCTAAAGCTGAATGACAAATAATCTTCATAATAGTTTTTAATTTAGAACCAGTGCCTATTAAGGTACTATATGAGGTATCATCTGCTGATGTGCTGGACAAAGCAGCTCTCAATGTACTAGCATCATTTCTTCACTGTCTTCAAATTTGTAATTTTTTATTAGAAACTTGTCCATGTTAAGTCGAAATTTTGTCTTTAATCATGCTATGATTAAAGTCAAAGTTTAGAAATTTCTACTTTAATCTCAAAATAGACCCTTTTTTTCTTCACTGTGTCCCTACTTTTTTTCTTCTCTGTAGTCCTAAATAAGATTCTGGACAGCACTGATAATGCTACTATGTTTAGAAAAACTCACGTCACGTCTTAGGGCGTGCTGAGATGAAAATTATGCACGTTGCACAAGGACATGGTGTACAATAGTAAAGTGTATGAGGTGCCTATACTTTTATACGTATGCATGCATGATCAAATTCAGCCATGGCGTAGTGGGGGATAAATAGGGATAGTATTTTATATGTTTGACAATAAGACATGTTCATTGGAATAATTACACAGCACAGTGCACAAGTAACACAAATATAATGTCTATATTATTGAAGTAAATGTTCATATAAATTGATTATATGAAATAATTTTTAGTATACAAATTTGTAAGAAGTTGAGACAAACTGGTTATAAATGCATGAAATTATTTAATTAGTGCTTTATATTTCACATATAGTATATGTATATTATTAAAACAATGCTATATAACTCATTTAAAATGGTACAAAATTTGCATTGTATACTTCTTTTGCGTCGTATTTCTTTAAAGAAGTCTTTAACTAATTTATTTAAAAAAATATTGCGGTTATCACCTGCAAGTAAGAATTTCACTCTACTCTGTTCATGTGATAGTATTGACCTAAATCCTTTTGAGTTTTCCAACTATTCATCTTTCCACCCATTGCCCAATTCTAGGGCTGAAGTGAAACAGAGTCCTTTCCAGAAAAATAAATAAATAAAAATCTGCATTGCACACTTGTCCACCACAGGCACGTGTGCTAACCTAACCTGATTGTTTTAAAATTGTGGTGAGAAACTAGAGTAACGAGTGGAAAGAAATTACACAGATACAGGAAAAATGTGTGTACTCATCATAAATATGGATCTGGTCAAGTTCTTAATAAAGACAATTCTCAGAAACTGAGAAAGCAATGCTAACCTCTTCATCAATGTGCTCATTCCTTGTTTTCTTTTTCTCATACTCCTTTAACCATTGTTAACTAACCCTTGATCTTTTGTTACCTTTATTGGCCCCTGGCGACATTTATTGGAGAAGCAAACTGCTAGAAAACCAGCATTAATAATTCATTTTCTGAACATGAATTTTCCAGTAAAGGGCTGCAGGAAGCCAGAGCCACTTTAATACATGAATAAAATACGAGTCATGTGCAGGTTACAGTCATTTTACACTGGTCAGTTTAGAATGGTAATGTCCATGGCTGCAGGATGTAAGAGGAAACTGGGGAACTTGTACAGTAGATTTTACACAAAGAAATGAGTAAGTCAGGATTTCAACTTGGGCAGGTGTTAGATAGCAACAGCAGCTGCCATAGAGTTACTATTCAATATTCTAATGTCTGTTATTGCTTACTGTAAGGTACCAAAACTATATATTTTGTCTTAGCCTTGAATTTCTTGAACACACTAACAGAATCTTATTGTGCTCTTCAGTACATTTTCCTCTTTACCTTTATTTAACTATGCACTGAAAGATATTCTGAAAGGTCCAACCATCCTTCCACCTGTCCATCCATCCTAAAATATGGTAAACATAAATTTTAATTTACCCAAACTAGTAATCAACCCAATCATTTGTATATATTCTATGAAGTTTTTTTGACCAGATCAAATGTGTACTGCTGTCAAAAATCTGTCTCAGACGTAGTAATCTACAATAATGAACTCAATGGTGTAATGGCTAAGGCAGTAGACTTGGAATTTCAAGGATGTCAGTTTATTTCTTGCCTCCAACTATCTATGTAACTCTAAACAATTCACCTAAGGTATCTACTATATAAAAATATGTGAAGAAGTTTAAGCTTGACAGATAAAAAATGTATGTCTACTGCAAAATAATCATTCTATTGATTCTAAATAATTTATGTCAAGTTCAATTGAATTTATTTCTTATTAAGTGCACTTTTATTTACTGACTCAAAGTACTATAAACTAATCACAGAATAGAAAGAGAAGTGCATCACAAACACGAAACATGATGTTGAAATATAAGCAGAAAAATATAACATGATAACTGTGACGGTTTAAAAATAAAAGAATAGGGTTTATAATAAAATGCTTAAACTAAGTTTCATATTAAAAAAATATTAGATATATAACAAACATAAGAGTGGGACAAGTGGTAGGAGAATACAAAGCAACACAGAGAAAATTCTTACTGCTTCCGTGGGCCTGTCTATGAAGTAGGGAGTTTGTCAATAACTAATTGAAACAAAGCCACCATGCACAAGTACCCAAAAAGTTATGAAATCTCACCTTCTAAACTCTTATTCTCTCCTTAACAACCTCTAGTTGTACTTCCTCCTTGCTAGACATAACTGTTGCCCAACACTCCTCCAAACTCTAAGTTCAAGGGACAATTGTAAACACTACCTGGTGCCATCTTCCAGGCAATTTCTTTAATTACCCCAATCTCAGGTACACTCCTAAAAAGTCCATGTGTCTTTCTACCTAGACCTCCCTCTGGGAGCCCCAGGTCTCTATGAAGTGCCGGTGCTAAGTTATTTTGCACACTAGGCTTATTAGTGTGCCAACCGACTATTCAGTAGCTAACCTGTGTGGCTGGGTCCCCTCTCAACTCTTACGATCTGTGGCCTAGGCCTAATTCACTTTAATGGAGGTGCCAGCCCCGGCTCTATGTATATATTCTATAACGCAGAGTTTAAGGAACAGGATGGTCTAATGGTCCGTTTAAATGGTTATTAACTGTGGAATAAATGCTGCCTGGGAACAACAACTTCTGGGTCAAACAGCCTAACTGTGTCCACCTGCCATCAACAACATTTATTTATATAGCACACTCCCATACAAAATGTGTAACTCAGTGCTTAACAAAACATAGAAGAAAAGGTACAATTACAAAGAAAAAACTAAAACCAATTTGCATAAAGTGTCCCCAGAAAAAAACAGAAAAAAGAATGCATTGAAAATCAGTGGCTTAAAAAAGTAACTGTTTTATAACTGCACTGTCCCATTCATTTATTATTAATTAAAGTAATCTTTAAAAAACTGTATAAATTGGTTGCCCTGTCCAGAGTTAGTGTATTCTTTGCATAATGCTGCAGGACCCCATGGCTCTGCTATTAAGCAGGTTAGCAAACAGACTGATGGTTGATATGTGAATAAAAATCTCTGATAACCTAAATGGAGGCAATCAAGATGAAGTTACTGAATATTTGTAAATAAAATAAGTCAGAAAGTGTTAGTGGGGGCTCAGAAAATTGCAAGTAGTGTGTCACTGGACAGTCATTTAAAATGTGAAATAATTATGACCATTTCCAATAACGTAACTGTTCTGAAGTCCTTAACTTCTGCCAACTTCTTCATGGGAAATTAATTAAGTGTCTTTGAATTAAGTGTTTTATATTAAGAGCTAAGTGTAGGCAGAAATTAAAAATGTGTTTAAAGTGGAAAGTAGTAATTGTAATATTAAGAGTTGGATGTAGGTGGAAATGGTGTTAAAAGTGGAAAAAAGTAATTATAATAAGGCTAATTAAAACACAGCAGGGTTTGAGCATCACATGAAGCAACCAGAAAACATCAGCAGAAATAAGCGGATGCTTGACAGAGCAAAGTACACCCACCTTCATTATACTTGTGTAGCTAGGCCTAGTAGTGTAATTAATTATTATGTGGAACTTTCTTTAGTCCTTTTTTAGTTGAACAAGGTCAGGTGTTGTTGATTTTTGTTCAGCGTAACACAATGTGATTCCAACTGTAAAGCCCTGAGTAAACATCTTCAAATTTTGTTTCTAAACCAAATATGGGTTGCATGAAACAAGCCATATGTCTGCGTTTCATCTGCTTCGCTGCTGTAAACTAAAAAAACAAATCAACTGTCTTTACAACAGCACATGGTGTCAGTTTTGTAGTCAAAGAAATTCATTATTATATGGTATATGATGTGAATTATTGGGTTATTGGAAAGAAAGTTTTTTGTATGGTACTGAAGTATTAAAAACTGTCATTTTTTTCCATTAATATCATCTCACATTGTGCATTAACCAAAGGGTCCAATTTAAATAAAATGGTATTGATTTAAATCTAAACATATTGTACAGTTTTCATAAGTGTTGTATTTTACTGATATCAATATTAATGTACTGTACTGTGTTCCATAGGTTTTTATTTATGTATAGGATATATTTTTCCATTGCTGGGCTTATTCTGTTTTTTTTTTCTGTGAGAATGATGACAAAAACAAAACTGGAATACAGAAGTAAAGATAAGGAACCACTTTTGTTATTCACCATTTGTTCTCCTTATTTATTAACAATCCGATTTCTGGCTTTCTTTCTTTCTTTCATTTCTTTTTATTTTACATATTTAACCTCACAGTTGCACAGCTGGTAGTTAAACTGCCTTCCTGATTTGACATCTCCTGGTTCAAAGTCCTTGACCATTCACTTTCTTTCTGTAGTTTGAAGTGTAGTTTCTTTCGTGTAGTTTGAACTTTCTCCCCATGCCTGTATAGAGTTTTCTCCAGGTACTAACAATTTCTCCAACACCTATACTGGTAAAACAACCAGTATTATTAATATCCATATCTATCCTATTATATATCTATCTGTTATTGATATCCATGAGTTATACCTAGATGTGTACAAAGACGTGAAGCAATAAACAAGCAGACCATTAAGAGTAATAATAAGGAGAAATGATTACGATTTGTGGGCTAGACAGCTGGTATTATGAGGTACTGAAAAATACAGATCTGGTGTGCATTTACACTTACGCTTCCATGCATCAATGCTTGGCAAATTGAAAGTGCAGATCTTGATGTGTCTCATATACAATAATATGTCATAGAATTTTCAGTTATTTGTAATATGTGTAAATACTACTGTCTCAGCTGCATGTTTTCAAACTTTCACTAAATGCTCATCAAAAAAAATAGCATTTAGCCTTATACCAGTCATCAATATTATGACAAAAATAGTTTAACAGGGTTTTATCTCAACACTTAACATTTAAGGTACAGTTTTATCACAGAACAGATTCATTGCTATCTGTTTATATGTTATATGCCCAATGATCAACGGTGAACAACGTGTATTGCTGTAATTACGAGTAAGGTGGAAGAATGTGCAAACTAGGGGAACTGAATTTCCCTGACATTGTGTTGCAGCAGAATAAATCTCTGTGCTGTATTGTAACAAAGCAATCACTGATTATTTTTTTTAATCTTTTATAATTTACTCTGATGTCCAATATGCAGCTCACAACATAGTAAGCTTTGTGAAGTCTTTTTAAGTTTTCTATTTCCACTTCCTCTGCTCTGCCTGAGGCACCTGCATTTGCTACAGATGGCGTGCCATATATTGTAAACTTTCTTGTTATGTAATTGCGTAGTTACTGGAAAAACAATGATATGACTGTCTTTATTATTACATAGATAGATAGATAGATAGATAGATAGATAGATAGATAGATAGATAGATAGATAGATAGATAGATAGATAGATAGATAGATAGATAGATAGATAGATAGATAGATAGATAGATAGATAGATAGATAGATACTTTATTAATCCCAATGGGAAATTCACAAAATAATATTGTCAAATATTAATAACATAATGCTAAAAAAGACTGAGGCACAAGCATGTGCTCGTGGAGCAATTGCTGGCCTTTTCAGAATTGAACATTCCTGGTGTCACCTTTAATTACTGAGTTTGACTGACCGCTGAGCACTGGTGATGGCGGACAGAAGAGTGTGTCTGTGCGCTGAAATCTGATGCAGCCCTCAAAACATCAAGAAGATGGGTCCTTGCTTGTAGATACAGGCTACTGTAGGGTGGGATGTTGTAGTGCTACCATGTACCACTGCCAACCACCAAGCTCAGGGAACTGGGTTGTAGTGAGTTTGTATTCTTCTTACGCAATTTCAGCCCTAAATGTGTAATGTTATGCAAACTGAGTTTAGCATAACTGTGGCAGTGTTATTTTTACCTTTAAAAATACCCAAAAATGCAGCGATGTTTTTCAAACGCTGCTTAAAAATACAACCCACAAAAGATTTTTTTTCCCGTGGAAACCAATCCTAAATAACCCAACTGGGTAGGAAAATCACTTACATAGAAATAGCTGACGCCAAGTTTCTCGAGTTTGCTAGTATGACATGAGTTTAGTGTGACAAAAACAAAAGTGTTCCTGCATGAAATATTTGAATTTTTTAAAACGATGATAACTGAATGTTACATGTTCATAATTTAACATTGTTTAGAAAGGTAAACCAGGAAGCACAAGTTAAACGTTGCAAGCTTTCTTGTCATATGCGACCATTTTGTCAAATATTTTGTACTTGACAGTGGAATGGTATACCCAGATAAACTTATGAAGGTACGTTTATACTATACCATTTTAAGATTTAACAAACACGGATTAATTGTGATTCCTTGCAACTTCATTTTGATGAATGTAGATTATGTAGAAAATAATCAAATGATTGTCGTTATATATTGTGATTTTATATCGTAACAACAGAAAAGTAGAAAATGGAAAAGGAAATTATTAATATAGTGATCCTTGATTAACTTTTATTTTTCAGATACTAGCACCTACACTTTTGAAGTTATTTGAATTTAACATCTGAAATGTCTAGAAATTGTATAATTGATCAATGTTTAATACACATAAAATGTGAATTATTTCAGTCATCTGTATAATCATTTTCTGATTTCATTTTCTATTGTTAAAAGTAGATTTTTTTTTTACTTAACCAAAAAAGAACAAAAATATATTTTATTTGCCCTTCGTTTAGTGATGGGTGTATGATCAGAGTATATGTGTATGTATGAACTCTATGTATTTATATGCAGGTGTGTGTATACTATAATAAGAAGATATTTGAAAAAGCACATGTAGTTCAAATGTATACAGTATATAGAACCCAGAATTTTTAAGATACAATCGAATGTATACATATTATTATTGTATGCATCTGAATCTTAGTTTTTAGATAATTTGCCAGCCTTACTTTAGATTTGTTTGTTATATACTGAAAGTAGAAAGCTAATTGTGAACAGTACCAGAGGCTCTGAGAGAAAATGAGGGCTCCTGCTCCATGTGAGAAAAAGTGTGTATGTACAGTATGTGTGTGTGCGTGGTAGTCAATGGGACTGAACTCACTGTCCAAAGAACAAGCAATTAGGGAAGCACATCTGATTTGGATACAAGAGAGACTATTGGTACCATTTCAAAATTTAACATATTTCATGTCCATTTTCTAACCCACTTAATCCAGACGGAGGGTTGTTGGGGGAGCTGGAGCCTATCCCAGCTAGCACAGGATGCAAGGCAGGAACAAACCCTGGACGAAATGTCAGTCCATCGTAAGGCATTGGCAAATTTCAATATGAATTTATCAAAAAAGAAAATTTCAGAGAAGAGAATATAATAAATTAATTTTTATCCATCCATCCATTTTCCAACCCGCTGAATCCGAACACAGGGTCACGGGGGTCTGCTGGAGCCAATCCCAGCCAACACAGGGCACAAGGCATATTAATTAAAATCAGTGAACTGGTTATGAGTTATTTTAGCAAAGTATTATATTTAGAGTTTACCTAAAATATGTGTAGCTGTCACTGTTGAGTAAATTCTACTGGTGTGATTTTGCTTAAAATCAATAGCCTTCAAGCAATTTACAGTGCTGATATCTGAGCCATGTTGAGCTCAGATTGTGAAATTTGTTTTCGCAATGTTGTAAACACAGATCTGTTGAAAACCCTCCTATAGCAACTTGTTTTTTAGTTTTTCAAAGTATATGTGCCTGGATTATTTCCTGTTCCATATAGTGAGTGTGTGTTTTTGTGTTACAGCTAGGATCTTGGCCATGCCAAGCATAGTTAAATTGTAAACATGGCCAGAGGTTTGTGTAGATTTAACATAATTTGTCTGAGAACGAATGCCTTATTAAACTGTCCATCAAATTTCTCATTGGAATAATTCACTTTAAGGTTGAGGAGTGGGAGAATTAACCAGTCTTTATTTTATATAGCACCTTTCAAAGTGTACACTATCAAAAAGCTGACTGTGTCTTGCTCATGATATTGTGTTCTATGAACCCTTCTGTGGTTTCAATGATTTTGTAGGTTTTAAGGAAGATGTGCAACTAGACTTGATCAAACTAGGATTCATTGGTGATTAACCCTGTTCCAGAGGGATTTTGACTGATTTTGTACAGGCCACATGCCATTGTCTAAAATCGCCTTGCGCATGAATAGACTAGCTTTATCCACCCACTGCCAGGTTTTGTACTTCTGTTGTTTGTCTCTGGATCAGTGCCGGATTAACCAATAGGCACATGTAGCATATGCTACGGGCCCCGCAATTTTGGGGGCCCCCAAATGGTGGACCCAATATTTAATGAAAAAGTGTAGCATTGAAAAACTGGTCTTTAAAAATATTATCTTTACGTTTTTAAACTGTAAATTTCTTACACAACAAAACTTTAGGGGCCCAACACATAAAATTCACATAAATATTATAAGATTCTTATTATAATCGAGAGTAAAATAATTATTTAGTCTGGTTTGAACTGTTCAGAATCTAAACTTCAGATGATGCAGACCAAAAGGGCCCCCAAATTTGAAATGTGCTACGGGCCCCCAAAGCTCTTAATCCGGCCCTGCTCTGGATTCAGAAATCCAGAAATGGAGTCTGCTTACCATTTCTATCAAAGGTATTTTTCCCAGAGCTAGCCTCTAGAACTGTTGAGCCTGTCTATTAGGAAAACCAAGAACATACTACTAACTGTGTTCTATGTAAACATGACAATAAACAATGAAATAATAATTGTGTAATTATCTGTTTATTTTATTAGTATACTGAGCTGTATTAGTTAAAGTTCTTTTTATGTATAATCATTTTAAGTGAGCTGTGCACACTCATATAACTCTTAAAACTAGTTGTCTGTTTGAATAAACTGTTCATCTTTAAATAGAAGTCTTTCATGCATTGCTGGAATCCCCATGATTGCAATATTTCCTGCCACAAAGAGATTCTCTTCACTAGCAGTGTTCATTTTCTGAAAATTAGAAGTACAGGTACTTTTCTCAATATATTTCTTTAATGTTTTACAGTCATTAGAATAGCTTGATAAAGTGTTAATAAAAAGTGGAATGAATTGCAATTGATTTCCTAGAATATTTAATGTTTAATAATTATATTAGTACAACTTTTTTTTTTCTTTATCAATACTCACAGCTGTGTATATGCTTATAAAAGAACAGAAAAAATCTTGCGTAATCATCATGCATTAAATGTGGTTATGGTGTCTTTCATTTATTTTCTTGCTTTAACCAGATATGATCAGTCTGTCATGCAGGTCAACTGAAAGTGAGTTAGTCTGGATATCGGAAAGTCACGCAGTAAGTAACACAATCATTTATATTTATATTGAGTTTGATTTGTATCTTGAAGCCATTTAACAACATAGTAGATGTACATAAATAACAAAAGCTCTTGTTTTAAAGTAACAAGCTGTATAATTAGCAGCTCTGAATGTTCACTTATTTCAGTTCCATTAACAAAGAAAAGGCTGTTTAAAATATATGATTGTCTTAAATTAGCAGCAAAAGGAACAGGAAAAAGCATGATTTCTTTGTTTTAACCTACCATCATGTTTTACTTTTTGTATTTTTTTCTGTATGTAGGAAATTTGTGTAAAGCATTTTTAAATGATAGGAAATTTGATTTAAAATGTTGTTTAGTCATGCTTTCCTTTAACTGTTCTTCCTGAATATTTTATTAAAATTGCATTTCATTTTTTTTATCAGTTTATCCAACAACAAAAGATATTTGGGATTTTTTATGATGAAATGCTAATTTAACACATACTTGTTAGAGAATTGACAATAAAGAATATAATTTAAAATAATCATGATTTATATGCATATCTATCTATCTATCTATCTATCTATCTATCTATCTATCTATCTATCTATCTATCTATCTATCTATCTATCTATCTATCATATTAAAAAGGGTAGACAATGTAGGTATGCTGTTTACATTGATTATCTAAATTTTAAAAGTATACTTGGTAACATATTGACTTATTTTTTAAAAATTTATGTAAAGTGTAAATGAGAAAGTCATTATATTACAATCAGTACTATCCCATTTACAAAATCAAAGCTGAATGTTATGCACATTAGTAGGTTAGCTATTTCAATATCTTTATGTTTTAGTTGTGGATCGAGTTTGTTTCTCTTAAAAATAACTTCTCCTTTGTTATTTTATCTGAGCTTCTTCTGATTGACCTTCACTATTGCAGCAGACTGATCTTGGAAAATGTCTTGTTAAAGCTTGCTTCACTTTCATCAGTTTGGAGAAATTTACCCGTGGTGGAGATTGTTACAGTTCTATTTGCAACAAGAGTTATAATACAATCTGGCACAAATTGTAGGTCATTATTATTTGTCTGTTCATTTACTGTTTGCATACCACTGTATATAGTCTCTTATGATGACGCATGTTTTTTCAATTATATTTTATATCATAAATATAATGGTATGAAAAATATATTTATTTAAATAGTGGTAATATTTGCCTAGATTTTAATTCATTTTAATTTCCATTTTGTTTTTAAACATGTATATAGAGAATGTTTTTTTACTTATTGTCAAAAGGGCTTGGAATACCCTCACCACTAAAAATTCTACAGAGTAGGTATCTCTCTTTGTTGAAGGCGGTTTATGTATCCATATACCGTAGGCTAATGCAGGGAACAAGGCAAAACTACACCATAATAAAGTAACAAACCCCAATATTTCCAGACTATACCTAATTCATAGTGCTAGTCACCCATAACAGATTTTTCCATTGGCTCTATTTCTTTCACTTTTCAAAATCACTCTCATTACTCCTCCTTCTTATACTTATTTTATTTGATTTCTTTTGGACACTTTGTCTTAAGACCTTGTTAAAGGCTGCTCACTCTGCATTACACCTTGAGTTTCTGCCCTAGCTAATAAGTAGCAGGAACCCAATAGTTCCTTGTGAGGAAAACTTGATGTGGACATGTACCAGGGCCGCTCTTTATGTTTCTAATATATATCCCTGGGATTACTGTTGTTTTTTTTCGTAGTAGCCCTGTTAGGCATCTCTCTACCTCTCTCTCTCTCTGTCCTTCTCTTTCAGCAGCAGGATTACTTCCTTCTCTGTACCAGAAAGTCTCTGTTTTGATTCACTGGGCAGGATACCCCTTAAAGGTCACGTTCATAATGTATAATTAGTAATTTCCACAGTGTGTAGTGTTGTTGCCCCACAGATCTAATGTCTTGGGTTTGAAATTTGCACCCAGTCATTGACAATGAATGTTGGGTTAATTGGTGATTCTAAATTGGCCCTGTGTGTGAGTGGACCCTGCAATGGACTGGTGTCCATAACAGTATTTGTTCCTGCTTTGCACTGATGCTGCTAGGAAAGGCTTCATTCCACTTGTAAGCCTAAATGTTATGATATTAAAATTAGTAGTTCAACATTAATATTTTGTTAATTAGAAGAATGGTTTGTAAAAGGTTTAAGGAAAAAAATAATAAGTACACCTTTAATTTGGTTGTTTTGACTTATGAATTCAAACAAGGCTTGGCACATTTAATCAGTTAGTTCAAGTGTGGAACAACAACGTGTCAGCATATCATGGACAATCAAATGGTACTTACAGTAATGTATTATAATGTATTTTTGCATTTTGTGTCTAATGCATTCATTTCTATTTAGTATGTAGCACTAGTGACCTATGTACAAGCACATTTCTATAAGTCTGTGTTTTGCCTTGGTAGAGTAATATATTGCTCTACTTTCCCCTTATGTATTATTAATATGTAGCCTTTGTGAGAATGCCTCAAATCTCACAGACTTACCACTGTTTATAAGGTATTATAGTATAATAACTTCTCCCCACCTTCCCTCCTACACCTATAACCTTAGGCAATTAGGTGTAGTTAAAGACAAGCATGAGTTAAGTTACAATTTAAACAATGTATTATTGGTAATATTCATAAATAATAACAATATGCAAAGTACATTTGAATATTGCCAGCCATACAATCTGATAAATGGTGATGTGTAGTTCAGGCGGCACACAGACTTGTTAGTTACTTAAAATGTCTTTAGTTAAGGCATCATTTTGTGGTAGCTTTCTTCAGAACAGACCGCATGCCTGTCTCAATATGGCTGCCAAGCTGTGCTCTTCATTGTGTTGTCTTTTTCAGTTCATGATGTGATGTTCTTCATTAGTTTGGTAAGAGAGAGAGAGAGTGAGGGAGTGAGCAGATGTATAGATCTTCTGTCCAACCCCTAGAGCCAATAGGGTGTCAAGGTACTTAAAGGCTTTTGATACAAGCCAGTTCCAAATAGCCATACTTCAGACCAATGGGGGGATAGAACATCTTCACACCTGCCCCCCAAACCATATGTTAAGGTAAAGCTTATTATTACTCTTTTTATTACTCTTTATTTATTTATTTATTTATTTATTTACTAGCAAAATACCCGCGCTTCGCAGCGGAGAAGTAGTGTGTTAAAGAGGTTATGAAAAAGTAAAGGAAACATTTTAAAAATAACGTAACATGATTGTCAATGTAATTGTGTTGTGATTGTTATGAGTGTTGCTGTCATATATATATACATATACACATATACACACACATATACACACATATACAGATATATTATATATACATATACACATATATTTTTTATATATATATTTTTTATATATATATATATATATATATATATATATATATAATATATATATATATATATACACATACATACATACATACATATACACACATAGATGCACTTACAATAACATAGAAATCAATATAAACAACATTAACATCATTATCATATGAGAATATGAAGTAATATATAAGAAGCACGTTTCATATAAATATAAATTATTAAACAGTAAAATCTTCTTCTATAATTTGCTACCGTGGCTTTTCGTTGGTCTGTCCAGGATTTTAAATCACATGTAGCTTGCAAACCGTTTCACGTATTGACTTGAAATGTGGTACACATATAATACGTCACGTCTGCTATCCGCTTTATGGGTGATGAATGTATTACTCTTTTTATGTTTATTTTTATTTTAGAATCAACTCCTATCTGCGCACACCAGGGCGGCCGTGGGCAGATGCGTATGGTGTATTCACTCCATGTTATCGTGCATTGCGCTGTCACTGGTATTTTGATAAAAGAATTTGAACAATATATAAGAAGCGTATAAATTATTAAACAGTAAAACATTAACATTTAAGAAGTAAAGTTACATTGAGTACTACTGCAGTGCCTTCGGGTATACCTCATTTTTTCTTTGCCCATTACATGCTTAAATGTATACATTTTTTGGTGTACCTACCCGAGAACACGCGACATATAACCGACCGTGGGAGAAGCATGGATTTTAAACACGCGTTGAGTTCATCTGCTGGTCTCCCTCGTGGAATAACTGGTAATGTTTGACTAAAATCTACAGCGAGTAAAACGACATTACCTCCTTTTTTTTTTTTACGATCTCTGAGATCTTGCTTTTTTCGGTTCAAGGCTTCATAAGCTCTTTTATGTTCAATGTTGTACTTATAAGTACTAATTATCCCAAACCATCATCTTTGAATGTTGCAAGACTTTCGCCTTGTATGTAGATCGGGGTAATTACATTCATTGCATTCCTAGTCTGAATCACAATCTGATTGTATGGGTGGTTACCTGGCACTGTAGGGTTGCCACCCGTCCTTTAAAATACGGAATCGTGCCGCGTTTGAGAATGAAATTGCGCGTCCCGTTTTGAATCAATACTGGACGGGATTTATCCCGTATTTTTTGTATCATTTTTTTTTTAAAGCAGCGTCTCATGCAAATCATCCCACACGCATTTTATGAAGATGCCTCCTTTCCTACTTTTGATTGGGTAATACTTGATGTCATCGTTAGTTTGATTGGTGTTTTTAACTGTCCAGTGAGGAGGGCGTGTCTTTTAAGTACAGTGTGCAAAGTGTTGGCACTGAGATGTGGCATCAGCGCCATAGTTGAAGCCCCTAACGTTGCGGTCAGCAAGTCGGCTAACATCCGCCATGTGCCGTCTTTCAGTTGCGAGAAGCAGATCATAGAATGGTTGAAACTGTTGCCCCTAACGTTGCGCCACGGCGTGTGCTTCGTTTATACCTCGTGTCTTCTCATTAAACTTTTATCTCGCGAATATGTTATTGCAATCCGCAGCGGGAGCGTTTCTATAAACTTAATTTAAACTTACGTTTTACACCGTGCTTTGTTTCCCATATGAACATGCTTGTATGCTTAACTCGCTCCGTTCTCAATTGTTTAATAAATTTTTTGCTCTTCGCTGTTTGCGGCTGTTCCTCTATTTCCCCCTACTTCGTTCTTTTATCTCGCGAATATGTTATTCAAATCCTTAACGGGAGCGTTTCAATAAACTGATTGAAAATAGTTTTGCATTTACCTTTTTAGTAAAAGGCGAGCTTTTAAGCCTGAGAAATCACCCCGTAAATGCACACGTTTAATTGGACATGTGTTAATATGTATGGTTACACAGTATTAAAAGACAGTGAACAACGTCAGTTACCTTTCTTCCCGCGTTTGATAAAAGGTGAGCTTTTAAGCCTCAGAAATCACCCCGTAAATGCACACGTTTAATTGCACATGTGTTAATATGTATGCTCACACAGTATTAAAAGACAGTCAAAAATTAACGTCATTTACCTTCGTTCCCGCGTGTGACTCGTGCTGTAAATCTCTTCCTTGTTTTTAGTTCACGTGATTACATAGGAGGCGTGATGACGCGATACGTGACTCCGCCTCCTCCATTACAGTGTATGGACAAAAAATATGTTCCAGTTATGACCATTACGCTTTGAATTTCGAAATGAAACCTGCCTAACTTTTGTAAGTAAGCTGTAAGGAATGAGCCTGCCAAATTTCAGCCTTCCACCTACATGGGAAGTTGGAGAATTAGTGATGAGTCAGTCAGTCAGTCAGTCAGTCAGTGAGTGAGTCAGTCAGTGAGGGCTTTGCCTTTTATTATTATAGATATATTTATTTATTTATTTATTTAGTATCTTTTTATTACTGTTTAATTTAATATTGTTTTTTTGTATCAGTATGCTGCTGCTGGAGTATGTGAATTTCCCCTTGGGATTAATAAAGCATCTGTCTGTCTATCTATCTATCTATCTATCTATCTATCTATCTATCTATCTATCTATCTATCTATCTATCTATCTATCTATCTATCTATCTATCTATCTATCTATCTATCTATCTATATATCTAGCAGTTAGGCAGCCTGACTTTCCTATGGGGGTTGACTGAGAGACTTCAGAGAAACATTAGCCAAACTTGTTTAAGACACTTCCCCCCAACTCTGTCGTAACATTCAAAGAGACTCATTCCTAAAAGGCAGGGGTAAACATGAATGCTTCTCACTAATGTAACACTAATATTACATTGCTTTGCCTAAATTACAAATAAAGACATACAAAATATTTAGCAACTTGTATGCAAAATCATAACAGTCTGTTTAAAGTGTTCTTACAGATGTAATTCAGGGAGCAGTGCATTCTTTAGGTTTGAACAGCTTTCTTAAAATATGTAGTACATATAGTTGTATGCAAAACTTTGTATATCTGTTCTTAAAACTGAATTTTACACCGAATCTCTTCATAGAAAAAACTTTGAAATGGAAACTTTTAAAAATGCATATTGCTGATATTAATGAAAAAGTTCTTTTTCTCCCTGTAATTAACACTAGAATTACCAGAGCCTACGAAAAAACTTGTAAATCCGTCCCACCTTAAATCGCGTCTTAAAGCCGTTTGCACATCTCCGCCAGAGTCTTTTGTCATCTAAATGTGCTGATAAACAAAAGCTACTAGCAGCCAGCTATTCCATCCCCCCACTGACTTAGAATGAACTCCTAGCTCAAGCCTTGCCTTGATTTGATTATTTGGGATTGAAGTGGAGTTTTACAGTGGAAATAATTTGAGCGTTATTTGGAATACACGCATTTCATGTGTGTTCCGTTTCTATAGTATAGTAGTCTGTGCAAACACATTTTTAAAACAGAAACGTTTTTCATATTCTAATAGTAAATGACGAAATGTAGGCATAAACTATATAACGTATGAAGCCTGAAGTCCATATATCAAAGAAACACTTTCACAAAAGGTACAAATAAGAGAACACGTGCACTTTTCTTCAAAAATATAACTGCACAAAAAAAAAAGCCGCGTTAGCATGCCACATTGACACTCTTACTACTACTGCTGTGGTGGTGTAATGGTATTAGCTCCTGACTGGGGATCAGAGAGTGGTGAGTTCGATCCCGCACGGCGCCACTTCGAGAAATGAATTTCTCTTATTCTTACAATTTTAGAATAACAACATAAATTTCATTTCAGTCTGTAACAGCCGGTGTAACTTATGATACTGGTAAAGGTTAGCTTTTTTTTTTTTTTAATTCACTTTTCATTCTCGCAGTCGATGCATACTAACGCCCAAAAAAAAAGGGTTCTGACACAAACGCTGGCGAAGCTGCCTTCCTTCGTATCTCACCGTCACTTGATTTTCTTTTTATTCAGTGTTATTGAGTGTTCCTGCCAGTCCCCACATGTTGCTGTATGCTGTTTCTTTTGTACTCCAGGACATGCAGAGGAGAGAATGATTTCACATTATTTATGCTGTTTTCACATAAAGACTGCAGTATACTCGTGACTGCATTCTCGTACCAATGCACTTTTTCCATCACCTTTTCCTGTAAGAAGCAATGTACTCACTTCTCTCAATGCTGTGGTTTCTATTACACACCTGAAAGAGACAATATATGTGAAAACTTCATCGCACTAATGCAATATTATTTGAAAACGAACAGCGTCAGATCAGGTGTGAAAATTTTATGTGAGATACTGGTAAAGGTTAGCTTTTTTTTTTTTTTTAATTCACTTTTCATTCTCGCAGTCGATGCATACTAACGCCCCCCCCCCCCACCCCAAAAGGGTTCTGACACATAAACGCTAGCGAAGCTGCCTTCTTCGTATCTCACATAAAATTTTCACACCTGATCTAACGCTGTTCGTTTTCAAATAATATTGCATTAGTGCGATGAAGTTTTCACATATATTGTCTCTTTCAGGTGTGTAATAGAAACCACAGCATAGAGAGAAGTGAGTACATTGCTTCTTACAGGAAAAGGTGATGGAAAAAGTGCATTGGTACTAGAATGCAGTCACGAGTATACTGCAGTCTTTATGTGAAAACAGCATAAATAATGTGAAATCATTCTCTCCTCTGCATGTCCTGGAGTACAAAATAAAAAGCATACAGCAACATGTGGGGACTGGCAGGAACACTCAATAACACTGAATAAAAAGAAAATCAAGTGACGGTGAGATACGAAGGAAGGCAGCTTCGCCAGCGTTTATGTGTCAGAACCCTTTTTGGGGGGGCCGTGCCGTTAGTATGTATCGACTGCGAGAATGAAAAGTGAATTAAAAAAAAAAAAAAAAAAAGCTAACCTTTACCAGTATCATAAGTTACACCGGCTGTTACAGACTGAAATGAAATTTATGTTGTTATTCTAAAATTGTAAGAATAAGAGAAATTCATTTCTCGAAGTGGCGCCGTGCGGGATCGAACTCGCCACCCTCTGATCCCCAGGCAGGAGCTGATACCATTACACCACCGCGGCAGTAGCAGTAAGAGTGTCAATGTGGCATGCTAACGCGGCTTTTTTTTTGTGCAGTTATATTTTTGAAGAAAAGCGCACGTGTTCTCTTATTTGTACCTTTTGTGAAAGTGTTTCTTTGATATATGGACTTCAGGCTTCATACGTTATATAGTTTATGCCTACATTTTGTCATTTACTATTAGAATATGAAAAACATTTCTGTTTTAAAAATGTGTTTGCACAGACTACTATACTATAGAAACGGAACACACATGAAATGTGTGTATTCCAAATAACGCTCGAATTATTTCCACTGTAAAACTCCACTTCAATCCCAAATAATCAAATCAAGGCAAGGCTTGAGCTAGGAGTTCATTCTAAGTCGGTGGGGGGATGGAATAGCTGGCTACTAGTAGCTTTTGTTTATCAGCACATTTAGATGACAAAAGACTCTGGCGGAGATGTGCAAACGGCTTTAAGACGCGATTTAAGGTGGGACGGATTTACGAGTTTTTTCGTAGGCTCTGGTAATTCTAGTGTTAAACAGATAAAAAATAAAACTGTGAACTAATATGATCAAATATTTATTAGCTATTATTTAGTAGTACCTCATTTGGCAGCAGTCATATTCTTTCTGTAGATTTGTTTTATTACTCTTCTTTGCCAAACACTGCTACCTTAGAAACACACTTTAGATGTTTTTGAGTGCACTGCTTCTAACCACTTCAAGGCATAATGGACTCACTGTCATGATGAACAGTTGATAAGCTGCTGTTTTGTTTTTTCCTCAAATACTTCAGCTGTTTTTTTCTGATGTCCATAGCATTTTCTTCTGAAACATTTCTGGCCTAATCAAGTATTTTTTTAGTACTTGACATGTTACCTGGACTTCATCTGTCCACCTTTCATTAATTTATGATGTTTGCACTGAAAAAATGTTTCTTTGTTTTGCAAGGTCAGTTAAAATATACTAGTTCTAGGACATCTGCTAAGTGGAGTTTCTGAGAGTAAACACATCATCCTAATAGGTTAGAAAGTTCAAAGTATTTTTTCAACTCTGAAATTGTCTTTCACTCATGTATTCTTTTAGAAGTTATAGTTCTTGACTCAAATCCAAATCATACTAATATTAAAGACAAAATTAATAATACACGAGGCTTCCGGATACTAGATACTTTCGGTATACAAACATGCGGGAACGCAATAAACTCAAGTGCCTCTCGGGGTCAATCTAAACAAATATTCAAGGCCTCTCTTTCAGGTAGGTTAATTGGTCCACTTACCTGTCTGAATGGTATGTTATTAAGTGCCATCCTTGCCCAAGTTTAACAAAGTTCAGCTACTGTTTCTAACATAATACTAGTAGGAAGCACATCTGGCTTCTCTGTAAAAACAAATTTTTAAGCTTCTGTCTAAAACACAATTTGCTTTGGTCAATAAGTGTTAAACAAAGTGTTAAATGTTGTAGTAAGCTAGATTTAAGTCATATACCACCTTAATCACAGCTCAAATAGTTTAGCACCTTTCTATAACCAGTTAACAAGTCTGAATTGCCCATTTTTTACTGTGCCAAACTATCTGTTTTTGATTATCCTTTGTATATCTGTCAGCTCTATTTTTTCAACATGCTTTGTTTATCTGGTCTTCAGAAATTGCATCATAAAAATAACAGCATCACATATAGAGTTTTAATACATCAGACAAAATTGACTTTTCTTTATATATAATGCTTTTGCTTATGTTAACAGCAGTAACATTTTTAAGTTTAATTGAACATTATATGCAATTTATCATTCCATACTTGGCCAGTGATCTTAATTCTGACCCCCCATTACAGCTCTCCTGATGGCAAAAAGATTCCATGCTCGCATCTTTAATGTTGGGTCCTGTGTGTCTTGTGATGTCCTAGTTCAAGTGCTCATAGTCTTTAAACTTTTATGAACTTTTTGTTAAACTAAAAGTGACTATCCTTGTCTATATTTAAAAAAAACTTATGTTTGATAATAGAATGTATACTGTAAATAATGCATAAATAGAGTATACAAAGGAACATTCCATGACAGGGTCCTTGAGGATAATATGAGACCATATGTCAGAAGAGTCTTAACTAAAAGTGGACCTTGTAACATTCAATGACACTAAGCATATCAGTAAATCCACCAAGGAATGGCAGAACACAAATAAATTGATGGTTCTGGAATAGCCTAATAAAAGCCTAGATTGTAATCTCATCAATGTGCTTTGGGGGAATTTGAAAGTGAGCTGTGCATGTAAGACAACCCCCAAACATCACACACCTGAAAAAATTCTGCATGGAGGAATGGGAAAAACTTTCTCCTGGTCAAGGTTAGAGACCAATAGACAGTTACAGTAAATATCTACGTGAGGTTGTTTCTGCCAAAGGGGGCAATACCAGCAATTAGAGGCAAGGGTGTGTTTACTTCTGCCAAGACAGAAACTGGATATCTGTACATTTTTATTGAAAAAGTTATTGCAAAGTTCAAATTTTCTTTTTTTTTCAAATGACATGATCTTTATCAAAAGATAATGTTTACATGAAGATCAAAGATCATGTCCACATATGGTAAAAAAAAAAATTATGAGGTGTACTTACATATCTCCAAGCCTGTGCTTCCAATTATACAAGCTTTAATTGAGCTTCTTTTCTTCTTTCCTATAGATCCCAATGATTATTAAGTAGAACTTCTGCTGTCTCCTTTAGCAATCTTTCATAGATATCTACACTGGCACCATCCCAATAGTTCTTACAGTATATGTGCATAATGGTTAACTTGCATGGTTTTTCATTTCACCTGCATTCTGACTGCATGTTTGATACTATTTTATTATTTTGTGTAGTATATGAATACCTGTTTTAATTTATAATATGCTTGAAGACCTGGGGCCTCATGTATAAACGGTGCGTACACACAGAAATGTTGCGTACTCCCGTTTCCACGCTCAAATCGCGATGTATAAAACCTAACCTTGGCGTAAAGCCACGCACATTTCCACGGTAACTCATACCTTGGCGTACGCAATTTCTCCGCTTGGTTTTGCAGACTGGCGGCACCCAGCGTCAAAGCAGTGCTACTGTTACTATGTGGTCACCCTTTCTTTCTTAGCTCCACATTCCTGACTTCGCGGCTTTATAAATACACTGAAATTAACTGCATATTGTTTATTAGTGTAATGCATCTGATTGTAATTAACCTGTAGCAATATAATGGTCCAGGGAATAGCCATAGTATTCCAAATACCATAACTGCTTTAGCGTTGTTACGCTCACTGCATCTTGTTCTTCTTTTTGCTGCTCCCGTTAAGGGTTGCCACTGCGGATCATCTTTTTCCATATTACTCTCACTGCACCACTCGGAGTATTCATATCACTGTATCTGAGTGTGAATCACAGCAGCAGCTGATCGGAAAGAGAATTATCGGTATACAGTTTCAAGTACACACTACCTCAACCACGGCAAAAAGCGTCAAAGCCTTTCCTGTACGGACCTCGCGTTTCAGAAACAGTTTCATCCCAAGAACTATAAACGCACTCAATCAGTCCATCAAGTGCTCCTTGTAGAACTGTTTGTACTTATAAGTACAATCACCTCACTGTAAACTTACACTACAGTTATAATATTGCACAACCTGCGCTACTGTATAAAGCGCGTATGATGACAATATCATTTTTAAGATGAAATGCAGAAAAATATGTTGCTTATAGTATACAGATAAAACTTTAACTTCATTTAAATAGTCTGTATTGTTAATAATTAAACATGTGAGGACACGGTGCCGCAGCGTATAGCTAGTTCACGGATAGCTCCTGCCTTGCGCTGTATTCTTGCTGGTGCTGACGCGACACTGGAAGGATAGACGAATAGAATAATTAAACATGTACTATGAAGATATTTCAATGTTCCTTAAAAGTTTTGAAGAATCGGCATTCTAAGCTTACAAATGGCTTAACGTCTATTACATAGCTGATTGTGTGGCGATTGGGTTTTTGGAGAAAGAAAAGTAAGGACAGGAATTGGAGGTTAGTACGTTTGAAAGAGACAGTACTTGTGTAATAAATTATTTCACCGAAGGTTGCACATGGCGCAGCAAGCCTCTTGCGTGAGATATGAACAATCACTGCGCCACCGTGTTCCCATGTTTAATAACATGCTTTCATTCCCATCATCATGAAAATGATATCACGTATACATCTCAGTATTTTAATTATTCAGATAGCTGTAATATCCCGAATGTAATGGATTCTGTGTCCTGTCAGAGAAAGAGAAAGAACGGAAGCACGTAGTGATTCACACACATAGAGCACATAGAAGATCAAACACAGAACAAAGCATTTAACGTGCTACTTGAGAAACTAGTAAAATAAATGATTTTAAGATGAAGTTTATGATGTTCTACTTTAATGGCAAAATACACTACGTGATTAAAGTGGAAATTTCGAGATTAAAGTTGACATTTCATGCTTTTTTCCCACTGTGTGCCTATTTTTTTGTCTGTACCCTAATAAGCTTTCATATGACACTCAGACGGTGGGCTACGACTTGCCTTTTCACGGCGACTTTGATATGTGATTTCTTTTTTATTTCGGGCACTGTGCGACTTTGTGAACTCGATCTTTTGAGTTTCTCCGACACTCTGTCACTCGATCAACTTTCTTTTGTTGATTATACCACTGTTTACACCAACAAATAGTACGTTTTTCCTTTGCCTCCACTTGGTATTCGCTGAAATTCTTATATTTTCCCCTGTGCTTTTCCCATTGTCTTTTCTCAGAAGGCTATTTATATTGATTTGCATATTCAAAGAGGCGTAATTCTGGGAGGAGTTGGGGCAGGACAGAAGGCGCGTGCACGTGCGTTACTTTTCACGCTGATCGGGATTTATGTAGTGGAAGAACGTGAAAGTTTGCGTGCGCACAGATTCCTGCATCTGGATTTTTCTGTGCATACGCACAATCCCGCTTTTGTGCTTATGCCATGTTATAGTGTGAGTTCTACGCACGGCGTTATACATGAGGCCCCTGGTTACAACCTTTACTTAGTTATACAACTGGTTGTTTCTTAAATTGTGCTCCATATTACATAATTAAAGTTTGATCTTGAAAACATTGACCACACCATCTTACATTTAATTTTTTAAACACAATTATAGTAACAGGCTTTGCTTAAAAGGAGTATCTCATAGAAGTGTCAAGCAGTTTAATGGGCAGGCTAGCTATGCTTTCGTATGTCGCAGAAAAAAATCTTTAATGGTAACCTTTGCCTTGTATTTTATATTTTAAAGATTAGATCAACTGAATACAAAACAAAACTATGTTAAAGTTGAAAGGTGAATTTTTAATGATTTATTATTTATGAAGCATTACTTCTTTTGGTGGTTTGAAGAGAAATGTTGATTTTAAGGCAATGTATTCAGTTCATTTAAATGTCATAACTGTAGAAGAGACAATACTCATGAAGGAGAATATCAAGAGGGAGGGCAGAAAGATAGAGAGAGAGGGAAGAGTGTTCATTTTTCCATTGAGACTTAACAAGCACTAAAACAAATTTTCCCTTCAAAAAGGTATACTGTATTGCTTTGGTAATTTCTTATACGTCCATGCCATGGTCTTCAGCCCAAAAGGTTTGGTGCTGAACATACATATCTTAACCTTCTCTTTGTTCATTTCTCCCCACATTTTTTTTAAAGTAGAGACTGAAGCAGCAACACTACCACTGCGCCACCGTGCCACCCCTAAAGGTTTTTAATACTTATGAAAGTAGCATTTTTCCAGTGTTTTAATTTTTAGAAATACACTTTTGATAAATGATTTACTTCAGCTTGAAAATTAATCTGTTAGAACACTTAGGTTATCAATAAAAGTACTTATTGGAGGAATATGTGTATGTATCTTTAATGTACAGAGAATGAATAATTTTGCAAGGCATAGTAACATTTCAGTACTCTCAGTCTTATTCTTCCCATCATTAGACCATGACAAGAGTTGACAAGGGTGTTTAGATTGACCAGTAAACCAAGGGTTTTCTACTAAAATTTTACTTCTTCTTTAACTATCACAGTCTGGTACAATGTAGCTAATAGCTATGCTAGTTTGTTGGATAATCTCATAATAACGTAACTTCAGTTGTGAATAGGACCCTGAGGTGTTTAATCCTTTCCACTTGATATGGCAGTTTCCTCATATTTTGTACAAATCAAACCACTATTTCTAAAGTGAAGAATGTGACCTACAGATTTCAAGATGCTAAATCTCTCCTCGACTGCAACCACATTAGGCCTGAACCAGATATTATATTCTGTTGTGCCAAAGAGGATAACCTCATCAGCAAATTGCAAAGATGAAACCTCTAAGTCCCAGGGATAGATTACTCAAGCCCACACTGAACATAGCTGACATAACACCAATTAAAAACACAACTCTCAACCTAGAAACACAGGAACTGAATGCATGCAGCAGCGGCCTTGTTGTATTTTCCACAAAATAGCACAGAATAAACACTCATAAGACAAGGGGTGATCAGTTTACAGTGTGGCATCTCCATTTACGTCCAGAGTGTTCAGAAAACACAGCCATAGACCATTTAATACCATAAAGATAAACTTTGACATTTGGGGTAAGGTTCCTTGGTTTGAGGTACACATATGCACAATGTTGTGTTCAAACATGGTGTTTATTACAGGCAATTCATAACTAACACAGAAATCCAGTAACAATTTTAAACTCTGATTTAATATCTCCATCATTCCTCAGACAAGAGTTGAATTCTTCCATTAACCACATTTGATCTGAAAGTTTGGTTCTGTTTTTATGTCTGTACAGGTAAGTCTGACTGTGTCCTAGCTGGTCATTTTCTACCTCCCACATAAGCTCTGGCATCTTCTTGATAAGAGAAGTGACACTGTTCATCTCAAAAGCCTGTTTCCATTGGAAAATTTTTGCAAGACCGTATCCATTCTGTCCATGAATATAATCTAGCCTGCATCATAACCAACCCTCAATCTGTATGTTGGAACCTCCGAATTTTGGTATCTTCATGTGCATTTTGTAATATCTCCTACTATGCTTTTTCTGCTGCTTGCCGCTCATCTGTGCCACCGAATCCTCCCGTCTCACCTTCTCCGCTGTGCTGTGCTGCTTCTCTGCCACTATCAGATAAGTATTGCCCTCTACTATGATAAAATACTCTCGTGACAAACTCCTTCATATTAAACAGTTTGTCCAGAGCAAATGGTCAGACTGGAATGTCCTAAAAGATGTATTGTGCGGCGCCAAAAATATTTGCATCACGGGTCAGGTCGCCGCCACGAATGAAAAGTTCACCGGCAGCATTTCCTCAGGAATATGCCATCCTACTCATGGCTTTGGAAATAGGAGTGTCAGTGCGCCAAATCTGCAATATGTTAAACTCTGGTCATGAATCTACGCACAACGAACCCACATCGGCTAATATTGCACTGTTTAACTCAAGATCTCTTAATCTTAAAGAACTGGTGCTATCAGAATTCATTACAGACTCAAACCTTGACTTGCTATGCTTAACAGAAACTTGACAAAAACAAAATGATTTTACATCTGTTACGGAGGTGACCCCGCCCGGATACATTCACTTCACGGAACCTCGCAGCTGAAGACAAGGCACAGAAGTCACAGTAATTGCTAAATCGAACTTAAACATTAAAAGAAACCCCATTGACGGTCCATTGTCTTTCGAGTGTCTGGCTCGTAAGCTAATAACAAAATCTGGTCCAGCCTCACTTATTGTTGTCTATCGTCCTCTGAAATACAATGCGTCTTTTTTATCTGATCTGACTGAATTATTAAACCACTTAAGTTCAAATTCCCAGAGAGTCATTCTTCTTGGCGATTTCAACATCCATATGGACATTACTACATGTAAACTGAAAAATGAATTCCTATCCTTACTGGACTGTTTTGACTTGGTGCAGCATGTTGATTTTCCCACCCACTCTGGTGGTCATATACTGGACCTGATCTGCACATCTGGATTATCTGTCAGCAACACTTATAGCAGTGATTTGGGGCTCTCTGACCGTAAAGCAGTGCTTTTCACTGTCTTATTACCTCTCCCTCCTCTTACTTGTAAACGTCAAATTTCTTTCCAAAACCTTAAAAATATGTCCCTCTGTTTTTGCTGGATCCATCTGTCTTCACCTATTCCATCAACACTAGATAGTCTTGTTGACCACTATAACTCAGCCCTTCATTCAGCATTAGATAAAACAGCTCCTTTAAAACATAACGAGGTTTCCTTTAAGCGTTCAGCTGCATGGTATAATTCAGAGCTATGATCTATGAAAGCAACTGGCCGATGCCTTGAGAGAATATCACATAAGACTGGCCTCACTGTTCACATTCAGGCTTTCTCTGACCATCAAAGGGCTTACAGGGATGCACTAACTGCAGCCAAGAACACACATTATGGCAGAATAATAGAAAGTGGCCATGAAAACCCAAGGGTATTGTTCTCTGTAGTTAATAAATTACTTCAGCCTGCAGCTGGCCCAATTACCTCCTCTACTGAAGTCTGTGAAAAATTCCTCCACTTTTTCCGCAATAAAATTAAAGATCTAAATAATTCAACTAACATAAATCCATCATCCATTTATATCTTTCCCTGTCTTCCCACTCCATCCAGCTCCTTTTCTAAATTTTCACCAGTCACATCGGCATTTGTTAATGACCTGCTTTGTAAGATGAGGCCAGCTACTTGTGTA
>NC_041397.2:177817779-177820279 GCF_900747795.2 Erpetoichthys calabaricus
AGGGGGAGGAGGGGTTGGTGTGCTCTGTCAAACCCGTTGACGGTCCCGCATACAGACAGGCTGATCGTTAACGGATATAAAACATCTGTGTTGTTAGATACCGGCAGCAACATATCCATTGTTGCCCGCCGTTTTGTGCTACCGCAACAGTGGGTAAAACATAAGACTGGTATAACCTGTGTCCACGGAGACATCCGCTGGTACAGGACCGCCATTTGTGTCATCAGCTACGGAGGTTCAGTTCGGAAGTTAACCATGGCTGTCCATCCTGGGCCTCCCCACCCGGTGATACTAGGGCGGGACTGGTCTGAAATAAACAGCGGTGAGTCACATACCACTCCTGGGGATAACTTGGGCCTAGTTATAGACAGGGATGAGCCGTCTCAAGCTGCCTCCACGCCGTGTAATCAGCCGGCAGAGAGAGATGAAGCAGTCGGCCTGAGTGACGTGGCTACTCCCGGGCCGTCGCGTGCCAATACGTCATCCACCAGTGCCGCGGCGGAGCGGGAGGACACCACGCCCCTTGAGGTCGGCACCGACCCTCTCTCCCTTTTAAGGTTTCAATTTAGAGAGACGCCGGCTTCCTTTAAAAGGGAGCAGTGGAATGACGACTCCCTGAAACATGCAAAAAATGCAGTAGTCCTTGTTAACGGCCAACGCACCAACCAGTCCATGCCACAGGGTCCTCACTTTGTGTTGGAAAATGACCTTATATATCGGGTAGCATTGCATGATGGGCAGGAGAGAAAGCAACTGCTAATCCCACGGACCTACTGGCGGCAGGTCTGTGAGTTAGCACACGCCCATCTCCTAGGTGGCCACTTGGGCACCGAAAAAACCCTGGAGCGAATTACGCTCCGTTTTTACTGGCCAGGAGTCAATGAGGAGGTTCGTCGCTTTTGCACTTCCTGTCCGGAGTGTCAACTGCGACAAATTCCAAGAAGGGACCGTGCTCCTCTCATTCCCATTCCCCTGATTGATGTTCCCTTCCAGAGAATTGGGGTCGATATAGTCGGACCTCTAGAGCCCTCAGCCCGAGGACACAAGTACATCCTAGTCCTCGTGGACTATGCTACGAAATACCCCGAAGCTGTTCCCTTGCGCTCAGCTACTTCTAAAGCAATCGCACGGGAGTTACTAGGGGTCTTTTCGCGCGTAGGTATCCCCAAGGAAGTCTTGACAGACCAGGGGACACCTTTCACCTCGGAGACGTTCAAGGAGACTGCCAAGTTACTGAGAATAAAGCATTTAAAGACCGCGGTGTACCATCCTCAAACCGACGGTTTAGTTGAGAGGTTTAATCAGACTCTCAAACAGATGCTACGTAAGGTGGTCAGCGAGGATGGACGGAACTGGGATCAGCTCCTCCCCCTCGTCCTTTTTGCCTATCGGGAAGTCCCTCAAGCCTCCACGGGGTTCTCCCCTTTTGAATTACTGTATGGGCGACAACCCCGGGGCATATTGGATATTTTAAAAGAAGGATGGGAAGAAGAGGCTCTTCCCTCGACAAACATATTAGAGTATATCGCGCAGTTACGCGATAGATTTGGAAAGATACGGCCCCTCCTTAAAAGTCACATGGAAGAGGCTCAGACAGCACAGGCCCGTTATTATAACCGTGGCACGTCACTCCGGGAGTTCCGCCCGGGGGATCGAGTCATGGTCCTAGTGCCTACCTCTCACTCGAAGTTGCTCGCCCATTGGCAAGGCCCCTATGAAGTTAAGGAGAGGAAGGGACTGGTCGACTATTTGGTGAGTCAGCCGAATCGTCGGCCAAAGGAGCGGGTCTATCATGTGAATCTGCTGAAACCGTGGAAGGACAGGGATCCCGATCCCTCCTCCGGCCAGCCCCGCTCGCTCTTCGCTCACACCCCCAGCCTTAACTTCGGGGTGGACTTGAGTCCCCGACAATGGCTGGAGCTGGATGCAGTTATCCGGGCTGTTCAGGAGGTAGTCAGTGAACACCCAGGACGGACCTCTCTGGTTGAGCATAATATTGTGACAGAGCCCGGGGTTGTTGTCCGAGAACGCCCGTATCGTCTTCCCGAGGCAAAAAGGGCTGAAGTGGAGCTTGAGATCAAGCGCATGCTGGAACTAGGAGTAATTGAGGAAAGTTATAGTCCCTGGTCCAGTCCCATTGTGCTCGTCGGTAAGTCGGACGGGAGTTGGAGGTTTTGCAATGACTTCCGCCGGCTTAATCAAGTCTCCCAATTTGATGCCTATCCAATGCCACGAGTGGATGATCTCCTCGAGAGACTTGGGCAGGCTCGATATTTGACCACGCTTGACATGACGAAAGGGTACTGGCAGGTTCCTTTAACGGCCTCCGCGAAAGAAAAAACGGCGTTTAGTACCCCTAGCGGACACTGGCAGTATCGTGTCCTTCCATTTGGGTTACACGGGGCCCCTGCAACCTCCCAGCGTCTGGTGGACAAAGTGCTCCGACCTCATAACTCATACAGTGCTGCCTACCTGGATGACGTGGTCATCTATTCCGGCA